>NC_077227.1:516102894-516370394 GCF_027887165.1 Monodelphis domestica | reverse complement strand
TGTAGATAATTATACCCTGCACTGACACTGAAACCTTGAAACAGGCTACTAATTCCATCTAGTGGATTTTCACAAGGCAATCTCCCAAGCCTTTGAATTCTCTCTCAGTGCTAGATTTCCCAACATTTTCACTAAACAAATTCTCACAAAATCCAATGAATAAAGGAGAGAGAGGTGACACCACCAGAAGCAAGATTACCAGCAAAATATCCCCGCTGAACTGTGTGTGCTTGTCCATTTCTTCCCAAAACAACTGCTTATAAGTATAAGTAAGTATATCCTTAAAGGCAAAGCAAAGAGTTTGAATGGGGAAACATCTAATGACATTTGAAAATAACCCTTGTTCCTTTGGCCTCAACAACCTATTATGCCTCTGTTTGGCTTATGAACAGCAATTTGTTTACTTGCATGCTGTGCTTGCAATGGTAATTTGACTCTCTTGCTGGGGAATATCTTCCCTCTTTGGAGAGAGCAGCCAGGAAGTCCTTGGTGAAGGATATGATCTATTCCATCAGTTACAGAGGGGAGTATGGTTACAGAGCTGGAGGCAAAGAGCCAGTGTAAGAGGGCTGAAAGGTCAGGAAACACATTGCTGCCTGCACAAACTCTTGTTATAGTTTAGACCAAAAAGGGTCCCTCCCTTCTTCCTGTTGAGAGTACCATTACCTTCCAGTTCCTAAAGTTCACAACCCTAAGTTCACCTTTGACTTTTCATTACCTATCACCACCATATGCAATGGAAGGGACAAGACTGTAAGCCAGATTTCTTGACTTTGTGTACAGAGCTCTTCTAACTTGTACCATGTTACCTACAGACCTACCAATATTGTTGGAGTGGGAAAGAATGGCTTAAGACATGGAGCTCAGGTGTACATACCAAATGATTCAGAATTAATTCTCTATTGGGTTAATGGGGGAAAATCTAGGTTACAAGGCTCAAAGAGATAGAAAGGTACAGACCTTTTTAATTATGAGGTAGCATTGTGGAGAGATCAATGGACATGGAATCAGAAAGGCCTGGATTCAGACATGGGCTCTGATACTTATTTGCTGTGTGACTTTAGGCAAGTCATGTTACCTTTCTCATCTCCAGGGTCCTCATCTGTAAGATGGGAGCTACTACTATCTCATTATCAAATTATTCAAATAGAAAGAGGAAGGAATCAGAACCTTAGATCTGAATTTATTGTCCCCAAGATCAGTATGGGAAGGAAAATCCACAGCTGGAAAAAGAAAAGTGATCCAGTGCCTCTGCCCCATACCCAATCAGGGGTTCTCTGAGTTGTACAAGGCTCCAAATTCCAAACTCAGCACCCTTCTGAAGGAATAATTCCCTCTGATTCAAATAAACAGGAGAATGGGGCACATGGCAGCAGCAATTTTTTTTTAACTACTACCTTCTGTCTGAGGTATAGAAGCATGTTAGACACTAAGCAAGTTCTCTCCCTCAGCTACTGACTGACCTAACCTTGGGATGGTCAAACAGGTCATATACATTTCCCTACATTTACTATGCCTTTCTTTTTGTATTTTTAGGCTTCCTCTAAATCCAAATTTGTTCTTCCTACCCTTTCTTCTCTGCTCTTTGATTGGCTTGAATTCTATCTTGTCTTTCTTGCTTTCCTTAAATCTTGAGGTCTAATATGAATTCAATTTTAATCTTAATGCAGTGAAAACATTTGGTAAGGCCTAAACTGTGCTAGTGCTGAAGATATACTATCCTTGTTATGGTTTACAATGGTGTGAGACATGCACAAATAAATCACAGAGATAGAAAGTGAGGTCAGAGTGGTCTGAGTGGTCAGAAAGGGATGAATTATTTTATTCCTTATCTATGTAACCTAAGCAAAGCTAGTCACTGAACTTCTCCAGGCCTTATTTAATTATTTGGCAAAACAAGACGATCTTCCAGTTAGATTGGATTTGGTAGTTCAAAGCTAGGGGGATCAAAATAGATGATATAGAACACATAGCATATACACTGGGCCTTAAAAAAGAAGGCTAGGAGAAGCTGTCCATAAGAGGAGTTTAGGGGTGGGAATGAAGTCTCCTTCATACAAAGAGAACAGTATATGTAAAGGCTGGAAGCAAGAGAGATTAGGATGAAAATAGAGAATGAATCATTCTGATTGGCTAAGGACGACCATGAAATTAGGCCAACAAAGTGTTTAGTAGTGCCACAAAGCAATGAGATAGGAAAAAGTACAAGAAATCATACTTAAAGTCACCAAAGATAATGAGCATAAAATATTTTAAGTATATTTGTGAGTTACATTTATCACAGAATTTAGAATCAGAATTCAGTGGCCCCCAAGGCCACTAACATATCTAAAAGGAATCTCCACTATAATATACCTGACAAGTGATCATCAAGATTCTGTTTAAGAACCTTCACTGATAGGATAACTATTACCTCCTGAGGCAGCCTATTCTACTTTTAGATCATTCTGTTAGTTTCTCCTTAATAGTTTAAACTTGCCTCTTGGCAATATTTAACCCTTGCTCTGGGTTCTGCCCTTTAGGAACAAACAGAACAAGTCTAATAACTTCTGTCGTCATGACAGCCACACTCACATACTTGAAAACAACTATTCTGTCCCTTCTCCCCTCTCTCCTCCCCTCTCCTTCAGTTTTTTCCCCCCTACTCTCAGATAATCCTATGGTGACATAGACTTGAGCTCCTTTAATCATTCTATGTGGAGCTGCCCAACTCTGGATGCTCTATGGTTTATCAGTGTTCTTCTAAACTGAACATGACCAGGACAGAATATTTGAGGGACTTTATTGCTTTCTTGTTCCTGAAAGATATATCTTTCTTAATGTAGCCTTCTAAGATTGCATTAGCTCTTTTGGCTGCCATGTCACATTGCTCCCTCAGATTGAGCCTGTAGTCACAAAAAGTCTAAAGTACTGGATCTTTTTAACATCTTACAATTGTAAAATCAGTTTTTTGAACCAAAGTGTAAGACTACACCCCTACTAAATACTTAGAAGTCACACTGTATAGTGGATAGTTGGATTTGAAATTGGGAAGACCTGGGTTCAAATCTTCCCTCAGATAGTAATAGCTGTGTAACCCTACACAAGTTACTTAACCTCTCTGGCCTGTTTCCTCATCTATAAAATTAGAGGGCTGAACTTGATGACTTCTAAAGGTCCTTCTGACAACTAAATCTATGACTGTGGATCTTGTCTTAGCTTTAGACCAAAGTTCTAGAAGTTAGCAATGATATTCTTGGAACCTATCATCCAGAATGGTACCTAACCTTCCTAGTTTCATGTCATCTGCAAATTTGATGAGCATGATATTTATCCAAGTGTAACTTGTATTGTTTTCAAGCCTAGAACATTTAAGCACCTGAAGTGCTGCTTAGTTATGATGCCCCATATTGGTAGAGAGAATGTTAACAGTGAGGCTGCTTGAATAGTGTCGACTTCTCTTAGAGATCCAATTCTGAAACAGGAATGTTAAGGATTAAGCCTAAATCCCTGAGGTATTCCACTCTTCTTTTTACTCTGACAATGAATCATTAATAACTATTTATTAAGGCTGTCTATTTAACCTTTTCTGGATATATAAAAACTGTATTATCACATATCTCACATCACTTCAGTTAATCCACAATTATATATATATATATCTATATATCATATGATATATCTTTTTATGATCTGGGCAAATCACATCTACTGCATTTTCATGATCTATTACTTTGGCAACCCTGTTAAAAAAGGAAATAAAGTTACTCTGGCATGACCTGTTTTTTTTTTATTTTTTATTAAGCCTATTTTGAGGCTATTTGTAATCATGGCTTCCTTTTCTAGATATTCTCTATCCATCTGTTAAATTAAAATTCACAGCCTTTCAAGAAGTAACAGAAAAGTATGAGAGATTCAACCATCAGAATATGATAAAAAAGAAAAAAGTTACAAACAAGCAATTTTGAAAACTAGGATTTAATACATATATGAAAAATGGCAAAAGTATGCATTTTTGAACTTAGGAATTATTAATTTTCATAAATTACCAAGTAAATTTTGCAAAGTTTTTGTCCTATGAGTGAACTCTTAGTTTATAAATGATTTGATGTTTTTTGGTAGGAAATATGCATTCCTTTAAACCAAACTATGATTTGTTTCTTTTAAAAAATGTTTATTTATACAAGCATTGATAACCTATCTCTCACACTCTTTCCCTCTTCCCCAAGTGAACAACAACAACAAAAATGAAAAATCCTCATCATAAGCATGCATAGTTCAGCAAAATAAATCCCCAAATTGTCCATGCTGGAAAATGTCTCTTTTTGTGTTTTAAGTTTATCAATTCTATGGAAGGAGGTGAGTGGCTTGTCTCATCTTCAGCATACATTTTTTTCAAATATAAAGCATTCACAAAATCAAGCATGTTCCAGATCACAGTAAAATCCTTTTAAAAAGGCAGAAATTTAAAGATGATAGCATTTAAAAAGTTAACAATAATAAAAAAGTAAGGGAGTGTGGTAAAAATGGTTTACTAAATAAAATGCATGGGTTAAAAAATTATAGAGACAACAGATGAACATAAACAACTTTTTTTATTACCCATTTTATTGATTTCTATTTTTTAAGCTCAATAATCTCTCCTTTTCTTTCACATGAATTTCTTTACTATTTTAATATATAAATTATTTATATATATAACATATAATTATATATCATAAATATAATATATTTTATTATTTTTATAATAAAACACAATAAATTTATTTATATTTATTTTAATATATTCAGTATATAATATACATAATATATTAAAATTTATAATAAAAATATAAAACTAGAAAATATAAACTCTAATGTTCCCTTTCCCCCCCTGCAATAAAAACATTTGAACACTGTATTTCTGCTTTTAGGTATGGAACTTTTATCTTGAAGGAGCATAGTATCCCACCGTCATCTATGGTATTATGATACCATATGGTATCTCTATTTCATTATAAAAATAAGGTTGATGATGAATCTTCCAGAATATCTATCAATTTCCAGCAGCACAATCAGTGCCATTCCAATAGGTTGAAAGAATGTATGAATTTAACTTTGAAAAATTATTTTAACTGATACACTTCCTGCCATCAGGATGAATGAACCACTCTAATTCTTATTGTGAAATTTTGTTATAATGACTTGGTCTACTCATTCATCCAGAATGTATTTTTATTTATTTTTTATATGTTCTGAATTTGACAAAGAGCAACAAACATTTCCACACACAAAGAATAGAAAATATTTTTGTATAAGAAATTACAGATGTCCACCCTGTTTGGTCTGGCTCTTTTTTTCTTTAAAATACACTATTATTTCAGCATATTGGTTCCGAAAGATTGTGCTTGGTTTTTTTCCCCCCTTGGAACCCTTTTGTGTTTTCTCCTGTATCATTAAAAATGCTTCACTGATCCTCTTATTCTTTTAGGTGTTACTGTAGATGGAGTGTTGGAATTGGAGTCAGAAGAGTTGAGTTAAAATCCTACCCTCAGACACTAGCTATGGTGAACCTGGACAAGTAAGTCATTTAACTACACTGTGCCTCTGTTGTCTAACTTACAAAATGGAGATAATAATAGCACTTAGCCTCACAGAGTTGAGGATCAAATGAGTTAACATATATAATGCACTTTTCATACTTTCAAGCTATCTACAATCTATCTTCCTACCTACATCACTATTCATTTCTTTCCATCTTTTCTGTAAATTCAAAACCAAACCAAACTTTTTTCTTATACTCAACAAACACAGTCAAACAACAATAAAGATCCACATGTTAGCCTTGCATGAAAATGTCTCATTCTGTACCTCTAGTTTTTTTTTTTCCTGTGATAGACCCCTGGCAGTCTGGTGAAGTCTATGGACTCTCTTGGCTTCCACTTTTGACAATGACTCCTTTCTTTCAGCTCTGCGCATCTGTCAGACCCCTTCTCTATCTACTATTCATGTAGGATATATGGCAACGAAGTTTTCTCAAATATTCTTACTTCATAAATGATAATATAATAATTGCATTAGGCACAGGAACACTATGAAATCTCCTCAGTGAAGTCCATAGTAATATGAAAAAGACATGGTTAACTATCCACATTTCAAAAATGAAGTGAATGAGAAATACATACTTCCCAAATTATGACATGTAGCTTAATGGATAGTTTATCAAATTAAACTTTTAATGTATATGTCTTACATAAGTATGATAGATGGATAATAAGCTAGATGCAAAACTGAATAGGCAGAAGAATCCATATCAGATTTATCTGTGTTTGGGAAATTGTGCAATGATTTCAATGTTCTCAAATTGCTGCTACAAAACTCTTATTTCTAACACCAATCTCCTCCAAGTGATGCTTTATGATTGCTCATCATGAAATACTAGGATTTCAGAAGAATTCAAGTTACAAATAACCCAAAGGAAAATGAAAAGTTGCATGATGGGTATAGGGAAGCCAATGCCAATGATTGTTTGTGTATGAGCAGTATAAAATATATTATTGAGAGTACATATAACTGGCACATACTGATGATAATAAAAGACAACAGAAATATAACCAAGATACTAAAAGAACAAGAGAAAAGCCTTTACTGTGTTGGGAAAATCTTTCATGGAAGATTTGTGGGAAAACAACTGCAAGAATCTAGCAAGATGAGGAAGCATGGAGGGCTGGCAATTTTATTGGATTGAAGGAATGTTAAAATACTAATAGGATTCTAGTTTCATTGAAGAAAGGTAGCTATGGCAGGTAGAGTGATTTAAGGGGCATTTACAAGGACTATCTACCCTCCATTAATTTCTCATGGTCCTTGAAATTGTCATTAGTCACTCAAGTGGAGAACATGAATGCACTAGGCATCTTTGGAATGAGGGTGAGGAGAGGTGTTAGGAAGATGACTGAAAACATGGTATCATGCCAAAATAAACTATTTAAGTAACAATCTAACTGCTCTTGATATGGGAGAAAAGTCCATTAAAAAGACTACCTTTCTGACATTTCTCAAAGAAGCTTTCAGTTTGGTGTCTGAAAGGAAGCTTTAGACAAAGAAGGTTACTTGATTGATCTCTCTCTAGGCAACTACAATGTTGCCTTGGTGTCAATGAAATGTGTGCTGAGCATTCTCAATACATGCTAAGCACTTGGCCTTGAAGGGAATTTAGAAATAAAACATGAACCTTGCCTTCAAGGGGGATAATTGTGTATGTGAAGGAGAAAAGACACCAAAAAAAAAAAAAGGAAAGAAAGAAAGAAAGAAAGACAGAAAGAAAGAAAGAAAGACAGAAGAAAGAAAGAAAGACAGAAGAAAGAAATACAGAAGAAAGAAAGAAAGAAAGAAAGAAAGAAAGAAAGAAAGAAAACCCAAAGGGAATAACATAAGACAACAGGATGTTGGTAAGAGTTACATTATATGATATAGACTAAACATGCTGCTATAAAGGGATGGAGATTAGTGCAGACTAGAAAAGTCAGAGAAGGCTTCACTTGAAGAACTGGAACTTAAAAGTATCCTTAAAGGATGAAAGACCTTTTAATATATAGAAGAAAAAGGAATGGCATTTTGCACAAAGGGAACAATTTGAACAGACACAAAAGTAGAAATAAACATATTCATGGGGTAGCAGTGAGGTGAAGGGGGCAGATTAGAGAGTGGTGAGAAATATGGTTAGGAAAAGTAGGTTCAGACTGTGGAAGGTTGTGAAAGCTGGGCATAGGCATTTGGATTTGATGTAGTAAGGAATAGGAAACTAGTGTAAACTTTTGTATTAAAGAGTCATATGAAGAAAGTAGTATTAATGGAAAATTAGTCCAGTAGTACCATGCAGGATTCATTGGGTTTGGGGAGCAATATGTTGTTGGAATACAAATGTGAGGAGGTATTAGTTGGGACCTGTGAGGTACCAGAGTTAATTCAAAACAAGGAAAAGATAGAGATTTAGAGGAATTCTTTTTTTTTTTTCCAAAAAAGACAGAATTTGGTGACAGTAGATTCAGAAGAAGGAGACAGGCTAGAGGGGATCACAAGGCTATCAGCCTAGATTACCAGCAGAATGGTGGTGCTACTGACAATAACAGGAAAATTGAAAGATGAGCTGTTTTAGGACCTGGGAAGGAAGGTGGGAGTTTCATTTCAGTCATGGTAAGCTTGAGGTGATGGCAGAACACTCAAATAGAAATGTCTACTAGGTAACTGAAGACATGAGTAGAACTGGAGAGTAGATGAGAAGTTAGAGTTAAAGATAAAAATTTGAAAGACATAAACATAGAGATGGCAGTCCCAACAATGAGATGGATGTGCTCTACAAGGAAGGGAGTGTAGAAAAAAGGCAGAAATCAGTAACTAAGGCCTGGAAAATGCTCATAATTTTGAAAGTAAGAGAAAAGGATAAAAGCTGTGAGAGAGGAAGGTTAAGAACCAAAATCATGCAATGTCATGGAGCCCAAATAAGAGAAAGTTTTAAGAATGACAGACATGACTGTCAAATAGGACAAAAAGAATGAGGACAGAGGTCATTAGTTTTGACAAAGAAGTCACGGATGACTAGAAGATATTTCAGGAGAGTGTAGAGATGGATACTAGATTGCAAGGAGTAAAGGAAGTTTAGACTACTTGCCCATAACCATGGTGACACGCCAGACCAGGAGTTTACAGTGAAGGCCATTTTCCTCTGTTGCAGTTTTGTTGTCTGACTAGTTTGTGTCTCTGCCTGCAGTATGAAGGACCAACATGCTGCTTTGAGTAAAGGATTGGAAATAAATATAAATGTAACATTCCCTCCCACCCCCTCCATCCCTGCTTAGTAGCATTCATGTTCTGCCTCTAAAAATCTACATCTGATTTGCTAATAAGCTAGAATAGCCAGCTTCCTATTCTTTGTAAAAATCACTTTCCCCTGATTAATTACACACACATATACACACACAAAACATACTTGTGCACACACATGCATGCATGTACATATACCCAGCCCTAAGTGAAAATTCAAGCAAGAAGAAATTAAGATAACAGAGTTGTTTCCACAAATAAAATAAAATCCTGGCTAACCAGAATGTTTAGAAAATGGAATATTAGTTTAGTTTTCTGGTTAATTGAAGATCAGTCAGAAACCTCTTGAAAATCTGGGCTCTTTGAAGTATACAAGTCTACTTTTATGCCTCAGTAACACAATGGCTCTTAAAACAATTCAGAAAATCATTCATCACATGAATTCTTATCATCCATTACCATAGATATAGAAGATATAAAAGGATGAGCTGAATCTAGATTGCAACTAGTATATATATTTTTTTAAACCACAAAATTTAAAAAATTCTTCTGAATTTCTTTTAAACCTGGGGCATGGGGAAAGTAATGCTTATTTGAGAATTTTGGTTAGTTCTCAGGTATTTGAAGCTTTATGCTGAAATGAAGGAATAAATGAGAAACATGTATAAGAGATAGCTAAAATAATTGGAAAACAAAAAGAGAAAGGAAAGATGGGGCCCTAGAAGAGATGAACTGTGATAACTGCTCTTTCCCACATTTGTTCTTACAATGCTCTGAAATTCTACCTTGTCTGCATTTCTAGTTGCAACTTGTGTAACATCCCCAGAGAAAAGCAGAGTGAAGGCTACCTAAATTCCTGTGCTTTGGGTATATACAAAACAGAAAAATTCAAGCAATTGGACTAAAGCAATCTTCTCCAGGGAAAGTTCTTAGAATAGAAAAAAGGGGGGGGGGCTGGAAAGAATGGCTAAATGAAATATCAGATATTAGAGGCAAAAGAAAGAACAGAATGTGGGGCATCTCAGAATAGGAACACAGAAAGAAATAAAGCATCATAGATAAAAACTACCAAATAGAGAATAGTGAAGGTTTGATGTTAAGTTCTTATTATGAGCCTAACCCTGACCAGTTAGGTTCCAAATAATCTTGATTCTTATTTAATTCTGCAAGGGTTTACTGGTGCCATGACTTCCATCTTAAAAAAAAAAAGTGACATTAATCTCCTTTACTACTGGTAACACTGCCAGTTAAAATTACTCCTTGGAGAAAGACTGAGAATTTTATTGTTTCTTCTAAAAATAATGAGTTTTGACTCACTCATTCTGGATGTAATTATTATTTAGTCTCCATTAAAGTCTGTATCTTTTTTATTTTGTTATGGCCTATAAAGAATATTTGATATTTCTGCAAGTGATTCCGTTTGGCTATAGCACATATATATCCAAGTTTATAAAGTTATTGCTTGATACTAGGAATATGTTTATTCATTTGGTATTTTCATTAAGAAGTCACATACATATTCAAGGTTATAAAGGTATTGCTTGATATTAGGAAATATGTTTATTCTTTTAGTATTTCCATTAAGAAATTACCATAATGCTTTAAATCTATTTTTTCTAAAGTCTCCATAGTTCTCTATTTTTCTTCTTATCTTTGTTAGAAGATATCTTCTAGTTATATATATCTAGCTCTGAAAAAAGACTTATTAATGTTTCAGCAGCTATTGTATTAGTAACATAAGTTTTTGCAATTTGGTTAGCTATTCCTTAAGAACTTGGACACTATGCCATTTGGTATATGTACACACACATACATATAATATGTAATTATATATAGTTGTATTATAGTTGTTGATTTAATAATAATGGAGCTGTGTATCTCTGCCAGTCAATTTTTAATGGCTTTATCTGAAATCATAACTGAAATTTCTGCTTTTCAGAATCCGGTGGGGTTGTCCATGCCTCTCTTTTTTCACCCTTTGTCTTTATGCCTTAAATGAGTTATGTATCAGGATTGTTAGTTTCATTTACATATCTAGACTATCATTTATGATCATCTTATTGGGGATTTTAGTCCATTTATACTTAAGGTTTTAGGGGCCTGTTAAATTTGTATTTTCCTTTTAATTCTTTTGTTTTGATTTTTTCTCATGTTAGCACTAAATCTGATTTGTTTTGCTTATATTAATTTGATCACACTATTCCCTCTTATCACACCCTAGTCCAAATTCCTGAGTTTACTTGATTCTTATTCTCTCTTCTTGCCCAGATAAGACCAATATGGAACCCTACTTGCCTAACACAAACCCCCGCCCCTCCTACTCTTAGTCTGAGAAACATTCATTTATGGTACTCTTCACCAAGAAGTCCTAATTTACTTGATCCCCTTCCTTACTCCTTTCCCTTTTAAGACTGCCCTGGAATCTTCTTTCCTCTACCCAGGTTCTGTGCTTACAATTTTTATTTTGTTTTTAAAATTTTCTCTATGAACATACCAGGAAAGCTTGAGCATTTGGAAGACAAAAACCTTGCTTCCTTTCTCAATCCAACCCAAATATTCTATTATGCATTATATCAATGCCTCTTATCATCATCATCTCTTTTTTTTGAAAGTCCTTTTTTTGAGAGACCTTAATTCTAGAAAAAAATTGAAAGAGGAAATGTAGTGCCTTTATCCTATTATCAAGAGGAGTCCTCCCTCATGACTTTTCATTAACTACCTTCCCATCCTATCTCTGGTTGACCCTCTGCTCTCCTTTTGGACCCATGCATCAGATGCCCTGAGAACCAAAACACTCATTTACCTTTCAGAAGAAGCAGTTCTAGGGGAACACACCTGCTTAGAAATAGGTCTTCAGAAGGCCTATTTCCAGAATGTAATCCACTGCAAGACACCACCTTTGGATAAGCTTTCTCTTTTTTCATAGGGAGAATCCAATTCCCACTTTCCTTGAGGTCCCATTGTTTAATATTTTTTCTCTTGTCTCAACGTTTCTCATGCAGAATAATTTAAAAAAACAACACAACACACTACTCTCCTCTCAAGCCTCATGTGGGAATAAATCTTCAATTTCTCCTTGTTGCCCCACAAGTAATTTTCTTTACTTTCTCATTTCTTGAATTACCAATTCACTGAAGGGATGTAGATTTTACACTAAGAAATATTAGTTTAAATTTTCACCTTTCCTCATCATAATTTTATACCTTAGCTATTTAGATTACAGATGTTCCCTTTATTTTCAATGAGTTAAAAGACAGTAGCTTTGTCGGGCTCTAAATGCATGAAAGTGTTAATTTCCTTGTTTAGTATTCTTTTCTGGCTTCATTTACTTATATTTCTTTTGATATGTTTAATGGCAAATCCCCTGTTTTACCTCTGGTTTCTTTTCAGGAAATAAATTATTCCTGTTTGTTGAAAGGTAACATTTTTTGTTACTGATGATTAAATTTAACTTACATTACATTGAGATGCAAAGAGATCTTCTCTGCTTTTCAGAATATCTTAGTCCAATTCTTCTTGGTTCTCATAAATGAGAAGATGTCTTAAACTATTTGGAGTGTTTTTTCTTGGTAGCATACAAGCTTTTTTTTATGGATGCCTACAATATTTGTTGTTTGATAGTGAACTTAAGTATGACTATTATATTTCTTGGTGAATTGAACCTATTTCTTTCTGTCAGTGTCATGTGGATTCTATCAACCTATCTTTTGCTTTCTGTTTCCAATGTTTTAATGGAAATTTGGAAATTTTAAATTTGAAATGAGATAGAGAATTAAACTCTTTGAAGAATTAAAAATGAGTATCGTATTTAAGACAATGGAAAGTCATATAGTGGGCATAAACAAATGTAACCAATGAGGGATAAAAAACAGACATAAAACATATTGTTAATGAATTGTATACTAGGGAGATAAGATGAGCTGGTGTCATGGCAAAAAGGAGAGGTTATAAATAGACAGCCAGAGTGCTGCACTGGAATTCTTGTAATGTCAGGAAAAAGTAAGATAGGTAGAAAGAAGTGATGGAATCTGAACACAGGTTAAAGCATATCATTTTCCATTTCATTCCTTTCATGAGTTTTTTCTTTTTCTTTTCTTTTATCTTCTTTAAATCCTTACCTTCTATCTTAGACTCAATACTGTATATTAGTTCTAAGGCAGAAGAGTGGTAAGGGCTAGGCATTGGGAGTTAAGTGACTTGCCCAGGGTCACACAGTTAGGAAGTATTTGAGGCCAGACTTGAATCCAGAACCTCCTGATCAACTTAGTCACCTAGCTGTCCCCCCCATAAGTTTTTTCTAACATAAGCAATGTGTATCTTTTATAACATGACAAACATGGAAATACATATCACATAAACAGCATATGTACAAACTATATTATATTGCCTGTCATCTTGGGGAAGGAGAAGGGCAAGAAGGGAGGGAGAAAGCATAGATTGCCAAATATCAGAAAATTATTATTTAAAATTATATCCATATGTAAAAAATTTTAAATTAAAAAAGGGGGAAAAAGGAGGAAGGCCTCTAATATGAAGTGAATACTTAAATGAACTCTACATGGCAAACTTTGGGGAGAGAATCATGGACAATAATCATATAGGATGGGCAGGCATACAATATTGAAAGGAAGATCTAAATTGATGAGGTCATAGATAAATTTGAGTATCTAAGAAATCCCCTGAAGTATGATATTCAGTCTTTTAAAAATTATATTCCATTTTTTCTAGAAGACCTATGATTTTGAGAGTATGTACATTTTGATTTCTTTTTTTTTTTAAACCCTTACCTTCTGTCTTGGAGCCAATACTGTGTATTGGCTCCAAGGCAGAAGAGTGGTAAGGGCTAGGCAATGGGGATCAAGTGACTTGCCCAGGGTCACACAAGGCTAGCTCTCAATCCACTGAGCTACCCAGCTGCCCCCTACATTTTGATTTCTATAGAACTTATGTTCATTTCTATACAAAATGATATTTTTGGTACTTTTTGGTTATATTTTTCTCCCACCTTTGCATTATTCTAGTTTAAAATCTGCCATTCTTTTTTTCAAAGTCTCTACTTTTTATAGAGGTATTATCTTTCATATCACAGAATTATAGAGTTGGGAGAGACTTCAATGGCCTTGCAGTCCTACTCATTCCTAAAAAAAGAAACCCCTCTACAACATACCTAACAACTGCTTGTCCAGAGTTTTCTTAAAGACCTTCAATGATGGGGAATCTGTTACTTCTTATGGCAGCTCATAACAGTTTTAGAAAGCTCTGATTGCTTCAGTTTTTCCTTATAACTAAAGCTGTATTTGCTTTTTTGCAACTTCCACCAATTGTTTTTAGTTCTTCTTATACTAACCAAACAAAACAAGTCTAATCAGACCTTCCTTCCATGTGATGGTCATTCAGATACTATTATGCTTATATCCCTTTTCCTTGGTAATGAACTCAGTGTCACCAAGGGATATCAATTCGAAGTTGTTTTTCTCAATCTAAAGATCATTTCTCCATGGCAGAAAAATTGGAAGCAAAACCAAGATTGAGCAACTCTCTGTCATTAGATTTTCCTTTCCCAAAACATCTGAAAACAAAAAACCTAACCCTTTATATTGTCCTTAACTTTTCTTATCAGCCTTGGTTTGCTTTAACACTTCCAACACTATTTTTTATAAGACTGTGCTTCACTTTTCTAGCACAAATTTTAACTTAAATGTCCATTTAATTAAATTAGTTGAATTTAATTAAATTTTAAACTTAAATTATGTTTTTGTAGCACAAATGCAAATTCTGAATATTTGTTGGTAGCTCTGATAACAACCCTTGTTTCCATTTTCTGTGCTTTTCTTTACAAAATCTAAATTGTTTATTTTTAAAATTTTTTTATTATTTTTAAATTTAAAAAATTTTTATATTTATATTTTTTATTTTATTTTATTATTTTTGTGCATATACATGTTTACTTTTCTTTCTATTGGAATTATTTCTCTTTGTTTTCAGAATTTGATTTTTAAGATGTTGTCATCCTTCCTGGCTGGTTGCTCTTGTAAAATGTTATTCCATGGAATTCTACTTATTTTTTATCTGGATCTTTTGCAAAATGTGCTGCCAAATCTAAATTACTGTTAGATTATATCTTTCCTTTCTTTATGACAAATTCTAAGAAAAAGTGATCACGTTTCTTTGAAATTTTCCCATTATTTCCATCCCAGCAACCAATTCGTCCTTGTTGGTGAGAATCAGACCCAGAATGTTGATTCAAGTCAAATTTAAAAAAATTATTAGAGAATCTATTTTTGTCAGATTGTAAACTCCAGCTGATGTTTGGATAACTGAAGTCCATCATCATTACTAGATCATTCCACTGTGCCAGACTTATGATGTTTATCAAATAATCTATCCTCATTGAGTCCTCTCCCCCTAATATTTGGCAAGAACTTCTATTTAAAAAAAAAATTCATGTGTTCAATGGTCTTTCTTTTTTCTGTGTGAGAGTTTTCCATCCTCCACTCTTACGACATGTCTAAATTAATCTCTAACTTCAGATTCTTTCTCTTCCTGGGTTTCATGTTAAAGTATAATTTTCCATTTTTAAAAGGAACATTTCAGTACCCTTGATAATTTGGTATGTGAGAAGGTGGTCCTTGAATCTCTTCACCTAAACTGTTTACTCTATCTTTTTTAATATTGTCCTTGAAGGGGGAAGCTGAGTAGATTAGTGGATTGGGAGCCAGGCCTAGAGATGAGAGGTCTTAGGTTCAAATCTGGCCTCAGACACATTCCAGCTGTGTGACCCTGGGCAAGTCACTTAACCCCCATTGCCTAGCCCTTACCACTCTTCTGTCTTGGAACCAATACACAGTATTGATTTTAAGATGGAAGGTAAGGGTTTAAAAAAATATCTTCCTTGAGTGCTGATTTCTACCTTAATTTTCATTATTATCTCTCCTTTTAATTATTTTCTCTACTGAACCATAGGTTCTTCCTATAGAGTTCCATGATTATTTTTGGGCCCCATAAAATTTATTGCCTTCTCTTCTCTTCCATTTTTAAATTAAAAATTATTTTATTTTTTAAAAATATTTTATTTCCCCCTTATTCCATGCAAAAACAAAATTTAATATTCATTTTGAAAACGTTTTGAGTTCTAAATTCTCTTTCTTCTTCTGACCCTCCCTCCATTGCTGCCCTCCCTCTTCTCTGAGACAATAAGCAATCTAATATAGATTTTACATGTACAATTATGTAAAACATTTTTACATATTAGTAATTTTGTGGTAGAGATCTCAAATAAGAAAAAAGAAGAAATAAAATGAAGCAATAGTATATGTTTCAGTCTGCATTCAGATGCCAAAAATTCTTTCTTGGAGGGCAGCTGACATTTTTCATCATGCTTTTTTCATTTTGAATTTTTTAGTATTTTTCCTTTATTTTGTTGTATTTATTTAGTTAGCTAAGATCTAGCATTTTAAGGCCTGCAACATCCTTTATGAAAATTATCTCATTAGATCCTTACAACTCTGGTAGGAGGTAATTAAATGTTATCCATATTTTATAGATAAGGAAATTTAGACTGAGAAAGGATAAGTGACTTGTCCAGGGTCATACAGAGAGTAAGTTTGTGAGATACAATTCAAAACCAGGTCTTCCTATTTTCAAATACAGCATGATATCCATTATATTATATTATATGTATATACATATATATATATATATATAAAATATATATATATGCTTTCTCTTTCATTGTATTGTGTTCTTTTCCAAACTGTCTGCCCATTTTTCTTTTTTTTTGTGTCCAACTGCAGCACAGGAATTTTTATTAATATATTATTTGATAAATAGTCATGGCCTATATCTTTATTTAATTTGTTGAACAAACCTGCTGATTTAGTTTAGACCATCTCCACTTTCTACAAAGGATGAAGAAGATGATTTGAAGGGCCATAGGAAGTTGTTGGCACCTTTGAAGTCAGCAAAAAAACATATCTCATGGGTCAAGTCTTCCATGCTAATATTTTCATATTCACATAACTTTGTGATGAGAGCATTATCCAACAGGGTAACTTGCTATTTCTTCATTTTGCCATAAATATGTGTAAGCACATGGATCAATTGAAATGACTGGGGAAAGTAAGGTCTGCATGAACCACAGTTCCCTCCTATGTTAGTAGATAAGTCATTTATAGACCTTTCGTTCCACTATCCTAAGTATAAACAAATATGCCATTGAAAATATAGTAAAGACTCAAAAGCTGAAATATCTTATGTACTGTTAGTTAGGACATCAGTGACATCTTTGATTCTCATCACAAAAACTAATTTGGGT
This sequence comes from Monodelphis domestica, assembly GCF_027887165.1. Lineage (NCBI taxonomy): Eukaryota > Metazoa > Chordata > Mammalia > Didelphimorphia > Didelphidae > Monodelphis > Monodelphis domestica. The sequence continues at coordinate 516,353,299 of NC_077227.1, read as the reverse complement.
TCAAAAGGTATATGGTAGTAGCTTTCTTTCCAAGCCATTTTAGCCAGCAGAATTTTACTTTTGTATACTGATCTATATTTTATAACAAGCTTAAGATTTTTCATAGGTAATCTTCCTCCATAGTTTTTAGAGTATTTTTTTAGAACCAACTTCTTTCAGTTTAGCAAAAGCTTTTCAGAAGGGATTCTGAAATGAACAGTACCTTCTTTTCTTCCATGCTCACTATGATTCCAGCTAGTAAAAGGAGTATGTACCAGTTCTTTATGTGTTTGTTCTTACTTATAATGAGTTTTTTCCCTAGCTCTTTTTTTAATGTAATCTACTGCTTGCTATTTGAGATTAGAGAAGGGGGACTAAGCTTAGACATAACCTTTTACTCAGATATTTTGACCAGAATTCCCCTTCTTTTCTCTTTTTGTATTTGTTCCTCTCCCCCCCCCCCCCCCAGTTTATTTTGGTACCTTTTTAGCTGTTGCTGGTATACTGATTGGTTGACTGGGGACTGGACTCACATTCAGCTTTTTTGCCTTTTTGTTTTCAAGGCCCTTCTCTTTTATTTTAGACTATTAGATCAGGTCTTATACTGCTTGGCCCCTTCTCATACAGATCATGAGCACTGACCAAATTCAGTGACTTCCCCTAGGTTAAGAAGTTGGGGTATCTGGCTAGTTCACTTGCCGAGGGAAAATATTATAGTAGGCACTGCATTGGCCAGGGTGGGGGTGGGGCAGGAAGAGAGCACTAGGTTAAACTGGGAACTTGAGGACTTGTCATGTAATTTTGTTTTTCTGTAGAAATTACCTTTTTGAGAAATGCTTTTTTTTTCTTCTTGTAGGTATTATGGATTTGATATTTCTTGCTGTTTTGAGGGGGCTTAGATACAATCTTCTTATAAAATCTAAAGTAATCATTTTAAAGTGTCCCCTCCACACCTTCTACCAAAAACATCTGGTGAAAAAGAATGTAAAAAAGTAATGTAGGGGGCAGCTGGGTAGTTCAGTGGATTGAGAGCCAGGCCTAGAGACGGGAGGTCCTAGGTTCAAATCTGGCCTCGGCCACTTCCCAGCTGTGTGACCCTGGGCAAGTCACTTGACCCCCATTGCCTAGCCCTTACCACTCTTCTGCCTTGGAGCCAATACACAGTATTGACTCCAAGACAGAAGGTAAGGGTTTAAAAAAAAAAAGTAATGTAAAGACATGTATTTAACTGGTTCAAATACTACTGAGAAGCAGAATAAGAGTAGACAGATTGTTAAATTTGGAATGAGTTTGAATCTTGCCTCCACTTACTAGATGTGACTCTAGGCAAGCCACTTTAGTCTCTCTGTTTCCTCATCTGTAATGTGGGAATAATAACAGCACTTACCTCTCACAACGTTGTGGGTCAATTTGCAAACCTTAAGAGTCCAACAAGTTAAAGATAGAAGAAGAAGGGAAAGGAAAGATTGCAGGACAGCAATGTCAAAGTAAAAACTGCTTCAATTTCTGTAGGTTGGTCGGAAAGTCTTTAATTTGAAAAATATCTGAGATTACTTTAATGAGCACTGATGAGAGAGACATCATAATTCAAATCTTCATATTTTGGAACAGTGACATTAAATGAAGTGACAAGTAGAGACCCATCAGGCATGTCACTCCTCATTTCTTGCTGACGCCATTCTTATTCCTACTTCAAATGCTCTTTTGTACTACTTTGAGTGGTACTGTATATTTATCAGCCCCAAGCCCTGGTGCCAGTTTCTTTCTCCTGACCAGAGCCTTGATTCTCTCCATGCTATCCAAGTGTATGGAATTTATAGGCTACTTATGCATTTTCCAGACAGGTAGAGCCATTGCATACCATTTATATTAGCCAGTGAAGATTACATCCTCATAATTTTTTTTTGTGCTATCAGTAAGACTGACTTCATTATTCTCATGTCAGCATGGGACACAAAGAAAAGAGGTATCATTATGCAGAACTATGATAGGTCCTCTAACCCCATTTATTCAGATGTTAGCACATCACAGAAACTGAATGCGTGTTGAATAAGATTATACATGCTGAATTAATGAAAAACCAGGAATACAACAAACAAGCAGCTTTTTCCTCAATAGAACTTCCAAAATACAACAGTTTAGGTGAAACTTTTTTATAAACTTAGCTTATTCTAGTCCTATTCTCCTTATTCAGCCAAGGTGATTATTGTAAAATATACAGACTATCTTCTACAAAAAGAGTAGAAGACCACAGAGAATACACAATCATTAGAAGTTCAACATTCTCCATTGAGCTAGGGAGAAGGGAAGAAAAGGTGGCACCAGGTTACAAATTTGAGAGTGAAAATTTCACTTTAAGAAACTTTCCCCCTTACATGTAAAGTCATTCTTGGTCACATGAGGACATTTTTACTTTGTGGGAATCATGGACAATAGGGCAACTAGGTGGCAAAATAGAGTGGTAGGTATGGAGTCAGGAAGACCTGAGTTAAAATTTGGCCTCAGATGCTTATTAGCTGTGTGACTCCAGGGCAAGTCCACATTTCTCATTCTTGGCTTTTTTAGGATTTAATGGTTTTAACATTTCCCTACTTTTCCTATATCTTTCTTCTCTCTCCATTCAAGAATATCCCTTATGTTTTCTTCTTTTATCACTCTGACGGACAAAGTCAGGACTGAGAAAAATCCTAACTTCATTACTTCTAAACTTAAGTTTCCTGCTGAGACTCTATGGCAGTTCTACATATGAAGACTGAACATTATGCTGGTAAATATTAATATGTATCATGTGGCAAAATACAAAATGAGATATGTCACCAGGTTAATAAGCTTGCAGATTATAGATAGTATTAGCACTCAAAAGAAAAGCATAATATGAGGAAAAATAAAATCAGGCAACAGCAGAATGAAATGACTTCAGAGGTCATCTGGCCCAATTCCTCGTTTTATAAATGAGGAAATTGAGCTCCAGATACATTTTTTTTTTAATGGTAGAGGAAACAGAAGGGAGGTTAGTTTGGGACTTAGAATTACTGAATTTGAAGGATGATAATTCATTAAGCCCACTATATACAAGGCACCATGCTAAGTACTGTAGGTTAAAAAGTGAATAATAAATAGTACAATCTTAAGTAAGGATTTAAAACCTAGAGGGACTGGCTTTATCTTAAGTCTCTAGAATGTACCATGACATTTTTTGGAAGGTAGCAAGCACCAAAAGAGTGTTTAAAAAAGGATGATTCAGGAAAGGAAAGAGAAAATTTTCCAGTTAGCTGGGGGATAAGGAATAGGAAGAATGGAGGGAGGAAATATGATGTATAAGAAAGGTTCAAATCGCAGCTCAGCATTTCCATCCCCAACCCTTGCCCCTTTGTCAAGGGGCCCTGTGGAAGGGGCTCAACCACTCTGGGCTTGAGTCCTAATTTATAAAATGAGGGTACTGGCCTAAATGACCTTGAACATTCTCTTCTGATCTAGAACTGGAAAAGCTTTACTGATGACAAGACTGATGAAGCAGAGGGTAAATAGTGGGTTTGTTAAGCTAGGAGCCAGGGCTCTTCCCTGGTGGTAGCGCACTGCCCTCTGGTGGGACTGTGGATCAAAATGTGAGTAAAATAGATGCGAGCTGGGAGATGAATTCACCCAACGGCACAGGACTGGAATGTACTTACCATAGTGCAGAGCATGCCCTCTCCACAGCTTCATTTGCTAAAGTCCTAAACCTGCTCTTCTCAGGATCTCCTAATCTGATGACACTAACAGACTCTGAACCTTCACTCTGACATCATCTGTCTTGAACGAATCCTTCCAGGTTTTAAGTCCTAGAGGGCAGGGTCCATGACTTACTCATTTATTTATTGTTCACTTTATAACCCACAGCACTTACTATGGTGCTTAATGAATATCTGTTGAATGGATTAGCTGTCATTCCCCAAATTCAACACATCCAAGTCCAGACTCCCCTTCCTTCTGCTTTTTCTACTATTAAAATAAAGATCTGGGTAGAGTTCAATTTCCTCATTTGCAAAATGAGGAGTTAGGACAAATGATCTTTGGGGTCACTTTCAGCTCCAAACCTGTAATCCCGGCCCCTCTATTCAGATATAGGCACCAAGTCTGACTGATGAGTCCTCTGCAGTGCCTCTCATTTCCATCTCTTTATAATTTAAATGTCTGTTAGAAACACAGGAAGGCTTACTAAAAATAGTTGATAAATTCTGAAAGAGCTTCTAATGGAAAATATGGACTCTTTTTTTCTTGGAGATGTTTAAACTCAAAGACCGTTCTTACCTTAGGGATAGCAGGGTCCATTCCCACCAGTGTACTCCCGGAGGTGTTGCTGGCTTCCTCCCCTGTTCCTGAGCTAGGGCTCTACTCTATATGAGCTGGTGGAGAACTGAGATGCCACCAGCTAAAAAGCATGAGAGCTGCCACTGAGATCAGAAAACAGTTCCCTATTTTGGAGGGTTTATGTTCAAACTGCTTGTAATTAGGGGACTGGAATAAATTTCTGAGGTCACTTTTCTCTCTGTGATTTCATAATTCAACTGAACACACAATCATTAAGCGCCTATGGTAAGTGCTGGGGATACCAAGTTAAAAAGTGACATGATTTCTTATCCTAAAGGACAGAAATTACTAATAGAGGAATATTAATAGAGAGTAGTAGTGAAGAGGCACTTAAATGTATGCTATAGGGTGGAAGTGACAAGGGCAAAGGTGAGGTCTAGAAAAAGGAGAATGACTTTTAGCTGGTAGTAGGAGGCAGCAATCAGGGAAAGTTTCAGGGGAGACATAAGACTGAGTCACAGGGAAGACAAGGGTTTCAAGTGCTGAGATGTAAAGGAAGTATATTCTAGGTATGGAAGCTAGAGTAAACAAATGAAGAGAGGCAGGAGAAAGCAAGACAAGGCAAAGGAAAATCTTAGTGGTCCAGTTTGTCAATACTGTAAAACAAATGGAGCACTTAGGGGGAGCAGGAACTTTGTGGAAAAGGGTACAAAGTAGTACCCTTACCCTGTACACAGAAGATGTCTTTGGGATGTTTTCAGTATACTAGTATATTTTAGGAGGCCAGATAATGGGAAGGAGCCTCAGTGTGCCTTGGATCAAAATGGTAGCAAGAGTGGATTGAGTGAAGGTTAAAGTCAGGAGTAGCAATGTTGCTGTGACTTATTTAATACTTGGTCCTGGGTCTTTCTCCTCTTGAGTCATTAATGTGGTGAGTTCGAGGGACAGAGACAAGGGGGGTATACATGGGCATCTCATATAGATGATATACAAACATATCAATAAAATATTTTTAGAAGAAATAATCTAGAAAATATTTCTAAGAGTCTAAAGTCCTGGGAAAAAAGAAAACTAAACAGCAATGACAACAAAATACAACCAGAAGACCTTAAGGGCATCAAAGAGGAAAAACTTCAGAAAAGATAGATCTAACAAATGACTAGTTGTATAAGAATAGGGTTCAGCTTTCTGAACCATAGCTTAAAATACAGGCATAATAAGCTCTTGACTAAACATATACCTATTAAGGTCTGGCAAAGTGTTTTGGTCTGAAGGCTTGCTAATCGAATCAAAAGAACTTTAAGCTAAAAAAGGAAGATAGGGAAAATACTCATCATACTCATCTACTATGACAAAGAATATTATAACAGAAGTTAGAAATGGAAGTAGGGACAATCAGCAATTCAGAGACAAATTATCTTATTCAAGAAAGGAATCAGCAATAAAATCCCATGCCTAACAATCTGGGTGAACTAGAGTTCCTTGTACATAGGAAGACAAATTAGATAACAATAGATTTCACTGACATTGTGGAAGAGGAGTTACAAATAAAATATGGCACTGAAAAGGAATAACAACCCAAAGAAAGAGGAGAGCTAAACAGGGCAGTATTAAGCTATACTCATGTGAGGAAATCCAGGAACCAGAGGTTTTAAGAGATCATAGATTAGAGTTGGCCAAGTACTTAGAAGCCACTCAGTCCAATCCCTGAATTTTACAGATGAGGAACTGAAGTTCAGAGAGGTTAAATATCCAAGCCAAGGTTACATAGGTTATAAAAGAGCAGAGCCATTGGACGGGGGGGGGGGGGGGGGGGAAGAAGCATTAATAAGAGGAGTGGTGGCCAGGGAAATGTGTTTTGGTCTAGGATGGTGAGTGGAACAACAGGACAATCAATAATCAATGGATGTGCCCTTTTCAGAAGCAATGGTAATATTACCTAGTATCCATATAGCACTTAAGGTTTGTGAAGCACTGTACAATATTCTCATATTTTTTCTACCCATTTTAAAGACAAAGAAAATGAGGCAGACAGAGGTTAAGTACCTTTTCCTGGGTCATACAGCTAGTAAACTTGTCTGAGGCTGGACTTGAACTTAGGTCTCTGTGACTTGAGTTGATTACAATTCAATAGGGAAGAAAGTGAAGTGGAGGGTGGGATTGGTGTTAGTAGGTTGGAAAATGGCTAAGGTGAATCAAGTGTGGTTGGATAGTAGCAGGGAACATCTGAATGATGACCAATGAAAGGAGAAGCAGAAACAATATTATGGTAGAAGTATCCTACCTATTACCCACTCAGAAGAAAGAAACTGATATTAGTTCAGGAAACTGATCACAAACCTATCATGGAGCAACAAAGCATCTTGAGGCAGCATGTCCTGGGCAAGTCAAACCACCACCTTCTCTAGTGAAGATGTTCCAGGACTCTAAACCTGAGTTCTTGTATTAACTGGGCTTCTCACCCATACTGCTCTTAGCTCATGTCTTTGAGCCTTCACTGAAAGGAGCAATCACTGTGAAGAAAGGGCCCACATACTTTGCCACTAGCACCACTAACCACTGAACAATTGCCCAATGGCAAAATAAGCCCCAAAGCCCCAGGTGTAACAATAGCATTCCCAGACTACTGGTCTTGCTTTCAGCCTAATGTCTGAAAGGCATCTAGAGATGGGAGACTGGAGTACAGAAGAGAGTTTGAGGCTAGATAGGTAGATCTGAAAATCATTGGTTTAGAGATTATAATTAAATCCATGGGAGCTTGATGAGGTATCACCAAGTGTAGCAGGGCAGAGGGAGAAGAGAAGAGGGCCCAGGACAGAACCCTGTAGGTTAGAGGGAGTGATGTGGATAAAGATTCAGCAAAGGATACAGAGGGATGATTTGATAAGTAGGAGGAGAACCAAGAGAAAGTGATGTCCTAAAAATCTAAAGAAAATAAAGTATCAAGGAGAAGGCAGCAATCAGCAGTATCAAGACCACAGAAAGATCAAGGAGAATGAAGATTAAGAAAAGACCACTGGCTTTGGCAATTAAAAGATCATTGGTAATTTTGGAGAGGGCAGTTTTGGTGGAATGATAAGGTTAAAAAGTTGGATTATGAGGGGTTAAGAAAGAGAGAAAATAGAGTAGATGCCCCTATTGTAGAAAGTCTTTTGAAGGAATTTAGATACAGAACAGATAAAGGACAACCATGGGGAGGGAAGAATCAAGTAAGGGTTTTTTGAGGATGGGGGAGTTATGGACATATTTATAGACTGTATGAAGAAGCAAATAGACAGGAAGAGAGTGAAAATAAATGAGTGGGGATGACAGAGAAGGCAATCTTTTAGAGGAGATGGAATGGGATTAACTGAATAAGGAGAGGTATTAGTCTTCATTAAGAGTAGACCCACCTTTTCACATGAGATGGATGAAGGAGAAGACAGTAACAGAAGACACGAGGAACAGGAGATGAAGAAGAGGGGAGAAAAGGAAAATCAAGATGAATTTGTAAATATAAGGAGAGGCTCTCAATGAAAAGAGTGGTGGGAGGGGAGCCATAGGAGGATTGAGGAGAGACAAAAAGGTTTGGAAAAGATTCTGTGGAGAGCAGGATAGTAAGAATAACTGCCTGCCAGTAGTTGGGGGTCCATCTAACGAAGCTGAAATCTCTTATTTGTGTTGTTTCATCCATTAAAATGTGAGCTTCTTTATAACAAGCAATATCTTCCTTTTTCTGTTTCTATCCTCTGTGCTTAGCACATAGTAAGTGCTTAATAAATGTTTTTCCATTCATTCATGGAAAGTTAATATAGCAGCATTGAGGGATTTCAGCCATTTGTATACCTACCAGCATTTCCTTTAATGATACTTTCATTTCTTCAAAAAGTACTAGAAACAATAAAGGAAACATATTCTGGACCTAATTCTGACCAGTAAGGAATTCAAGCCAATATCTATATCTATATCTATATATATTTATATTATTTATTTTTATATTAAGTGCCTACTGGTTGCCAAGACTCTGCCTTAAGCAGTGTTGAAGTAGAAATGAACTTTGTGGGTAGAATAGACTTCGGAGAGCTTAGAGAAAGTATAAGTAGGATCCCATAGCCTAACATTTTTCAAGGGAAGCTGGCTCATGATGGATGAGAAGTACTCAAGACTAAAATTCTGTTGACAAATAATTCCTATGAGAAAGAAAAGAAAAACAATCTAAAGTCTGATATAGGAGTATAGACAACTGCTTAATAAAAGAGAACAAAATTTTAATAGACAAGTATAGAAGAGAGAAATAAGGGTATGTAACAGAGAATAGATTACAAAAGAGAAGCACAATCCTCCAAAGATAGTATCAGATGTGCTAGATCAGGCTCAGAATGAACTGAAGGTGGTGAAGAAATGTTGAGAACAAAAAGGGCTTTTTTAGTTATGATGGGAACAAAGTAAAGTGCAAAGAAGGGATGTAGGGTGGCTGCTTATATTGGAAGGAATGTTGATAATAAGGTGATAGAGAATGGCCAGTTTTCTGTCAATTTTCATTTTGTCTCTATTTTTTCTACCAAAGGGAATGATCTTTATAGTAGGAAAAATTGAACAAAAACTGTTACGAGAAGTTGAAGTTGAACTATAAGATAAGTGAGGAGATAGTACGTTTAGCTGCCCTTAATCAGTTCAGTTTACCAGATCCAGATCATCTATATTTTAGGTTATTGAAAGAAGGGTGTTAATGCTAACCTTCTGTCGATGATCATTGAAAACTATGTAAAATCAGTGAAGTTTCACAGGCCTGGAGATGGGCAAATGTCCCAGTTTTTCAAAGGAAAACGTGTAGACTTTTCAGGCTTCTAAGTCAGTGAATGTGATTTGGATTCTTGGCAAAATTCTAGAATGTATTAAAGGCTAGTTTGTGAGCATTTAGAAGGATAAGAAGTGATCAAAATGAATGAGCATGGTTTCCTCTAATCCCATTTCCATTTTTGGTATAAACTAGTTTTCAAACACAGAGAAGATTTAGATATACACAATGTACACATAGTTTTCAGTTAAGCATTTGACAAGGTCTCCCATGCTAATAAAAACCCAAATAGTGTCTGTCACCAGGAGTCAGACACAACTCAAATGACTGAACAACATGAACACTGTAATGGTTTGCCACTTCCTTCTTCAGCTTATTTTTATAAATAAGGAAACTGAGGCCACAGAGTGAAGTGACTTGCCCAGGGTCACATAGTAAGTACTGGATTTGGGCTCAGGTTTTCTCCTGACTTGAGACCTGGTGCTCTATCCCTGGTTCTACTCAACTACCCCACATCTAGTCCTGGAGATGTGATAGTTCTGCTTTTGTCCATCTTGCTCAGACCACATCTGGAACAATGCGTTCAGTTATGGGAACAAAATTTTAGGAAGGGCGGTGACAAACCCTAACATAAGCAGAGAGTGGCAACCATGTCACATAAAACATTTGAAACAATTGGTGATATTGAGCCTGAGAAGAAGAGAGGATTTGTGGAGATTTCATAGCTGTCCTCAAATATATAGACAAGGGCTCCTGTCCTTGTTTTCAGAGGCAGAACCAGAAGCAATGGAAACAAATTGCAAAAAGGTAGATTTTGGCTTTATAGAAGGAAATATTTTCTAAGAATTAGTGCTAACCACTTGTCAAGAATGATTTTTGGGGCAAGAAGGTGGCTCAGTGGATTGAAAAACCAAGCCTAGAGATGGGAGGCCCTGGGCTCAAATCTGACCTCAGACATTTCTTTGTTGTGTAACCCTGGGCAAGTCACTCAACCCTCCTTTGCCTAGTCCTTACTGCTCTTCTGCCTTAAAATCAATACTCAGTATTGACTGGAAGGTAAGGTTTAAAAAAAATAATGATTCTTGTTTAGGTGTGTGTATATATATACATATGTGTGTGTCTACACATATACACACAGAAATAAATACAAATATAACATGTACATAAATATATAGACATACATACATATATATATTTGTGGTTAGTTTTAGGTAGAGGTATAGAAGGGATTTTTGTTTAGGTATAGGTTAGCCTTGAGACCTCCAAGTTCTCTTCTAGCTCTATGATCCTGTGAAACTTGCGGCTAAAGCTTAGGACAACCTCTCTGGATTATATCAGCTAAGATTATTTAAACTTTCTCATATCTAGAGAAGGGTGCACAGAGGTGCACATCAGATGTACCCAAAGAACATGATGAAGTGTGGAAAAATAGTGTTGATAGCTAAATTAGGGAGGGTCTTCAATGTCTCAGGTTAATGCCTTTGTGTTTCATCCTATAGGTAATGAAACTATGGAAGGTTTCTTAATGAGGGAGGAGATGTGCATTAGGAATATTACTTTGATGGCCCTGTTAAAAGATGGAGTGAAGGGGGCAGCTGGGTAGCTCAGTAGATTGAAAGCCAGGCCCAGAGATGGGAGGTCTTGGGTTCAAATTTGACCTCAGACACTTCCCAGCTGTGTGACCCTGGGCAAGTCACTTAATCCCCATTGCCTAGCCCTTACCACTCTTCTGCCTTGGAACCCAAAACACAGTATTGATTCCAAGATGGAAGGTAAGGGTTAAAAAAAAAAAGATGGAGTGAAGAAGGAAGAAACCAGAAACAGGGAGTTTAATGCCCATTACAGTGACTTAGGTGTATGGTAATTCATGCCTGAACTAGGGTTGGAGTAGAATGAGAAGAAAGGACAGATTCCAGACATATTAAGGAAACAGAATTGATTAGATTTGACAACTGATTAGGTGGGAGGGGGGAAGAAAAGTGAAGAGTCAAAAATTACTCTGAGTTTGGGATGCTGGGGTTATCAAAAGAAAAAAAGGGAAGTTAGGAAGGATAGATGTGAGGTTTTACACTAGTTACTTAAATAGAAATGATTGTTGAAACCATAGGAAGAGATGTGAGGGCCTTTCTGCTGATAATCCTGTTACCCCTATCATTCATCTTTGTACCTAATCCTAAAACACTGAGTGTTGCTAGAGGAAGTAATACAAATCATATTGCCTAAGTTCATTAGGGAGTTATGCTGTCAGCTTGTAATACTGGGCCCTTATAGCTGAAAAGCAATCTTTTTATTCATCTCTCATATAATACCAATCACGGTCCTCATAACTATTTTAAACCATTTCTCTGTTCACAATTTCTACTCTAGTATTGTACTGTGACAAGGAAATCACTTTTAAAAGACTGATATATATTAATTTAAGGTCGCCAAGGAATTCAGCTATGTAATTCCTTAATGAAAACTCAAGTCAGCCGTCAGCCTTTTATGGAGTTTTAATTACAAACAGGAGGAAGAAAGGAATTAGAGAGAGAGAGAGAGAGAGAGAGAGAGAGAGAGAGAGAGAGAGAGAGAGAGAGAGAGAAGGGGAGAGAAGGGAATAGGGCTTAAATACCCCTTCTGTTTAGGCTGGGCCAAAAGGCCCAAGCCCTTAGATAGCTGGGGCAATGAAAGGAGATCAGTCCCTATTACTCATGTGACCAAAAATGGAGAAACAGTCTCTGGGTCCCCCACCTTCAGCTTCCTTCAGTGCAAGCTTCTCAGAGCACACCACAACCACTCCGACAAACTCCTCAACCACCTCCAGTCTTCAGACCCCCCTATCCTTAAGGCAACCATCCAAGTTGCCTCCCCTCAGTTCTCACATCTACCAATCACTGTCCATCAATTTCCCTGTGCCAATGGAGGCTCTAGCTTAACCCAGGACCGCCCAGAGGTCTCTGGCTTTGTACATGTCTGTTGAAGGTCATATTTTCAAATAATTAAATCTTTGATCCTTTGCTACAGCCCTTTCTAAATCCTATTAACCTGAGTAGGGTAGAGATTGGAATAATTAAATTTTGATCTAGGCTGCAGCCCTTCCTCAATCCTGTTAGGACTGAATAGGGTGGAGATTGATTCCAAGTATCTCCATTGTATCAATTCTAAAATCAATCATGACTCAAAGAAATTCCTGTTCTATGCTTAAGCATAGGTCAAAGTCCTTTCCATTGTTCAGCAAAAGGTTTCTGTCCCAAAGTAATCTTAAGAAGGTGGGAGGGGGAAACTCTCATGCCAATGGGGTTCACATTCCAATAGCCAAGACCCACTATCAATAGGAAATTTTTCAAGTATGAAATTTCCCAATGGTGAAATTTCCAACATTTATAAGTCTAAGAAATTTTGAGGTTTACAGTACTCTACACTCTTTGTGGATAATTTCATTTCCTACTTCACTGGGAATGATAGTGCTCCCCTTTCATACCTCAAAACCTTTTTGTCTTTATCTATTTTATTCCTCCTTTTCTCTTCTCTGGTTTCAGAAAATAAGGTAGTTTTATTCCTTGTCAAGGTCAAAGCTTCAAGTTGTGCCTTTGATTCCATTCCCCTTTCCTCCACTGATCATTCTCTCATCTTCGATCTCTCCTGAGTTCTTCCACTCTGACTACAAACATGGTTATGTTAAAAAAAAAAGCTTCCTTTGTCCCTACTATTCTCTATTTTATCATTTACTCTTCTTTTTTCCTGCCAAACTTTTAAAAAGAATGGTTTATATTTGCTGCCTCTGCTTCCCCCACCACCCATGCATTCTTAAAAACCCTGTAATTCAATTCTTCTGAAACTGCTCTTTAAGATCTTTTAATTGCCAAATCCAATGGCTTTTTAAAAAAAAACCCTTACCTTTCATCTTAGAATCAATACTATGTATTGGTTACAAAGCATAAAAGTAGTAAGGGGGCTAAAGGCATTGGGAGTAAAGTGACTTGTGCAGGGTCACACACTAGAGAAGTGTCTAAGGCCACATTTGACCCAGGACCAATGGCCTTTTCTAAGTATTATCCTCTATGCCCTTTCCACAGCGTTTGATCCTACTGACAACTACCTCTTTTTTTTATATTCTCTCTTCCAACTTCTATGACTGCTCTTTCTTGGTTATCCCACCTGTCTGTCCATTCCTCTTCCATTTTCTCTGGTTCATCTTCATTCTTCTACCCCCAAAGTACAGATTCTTATCTAAGACTCTGTTCTTGGTCTTTTTATTTTCTCTCTCTTAACAACCTCATCTATTTTCCATGGTTTCAATTATTACCTCTATGCATATGATTGCCCACAAATATAAATATTCAACCCCAAGCTCTCTTCCAAGTTCTAGTGTTACCTATTTATAACTGTCTCATCAATATTCTCAAACACATTAAGTCCAAAACTGAATTCTTTATCTTTCTTCCTAAAAAGTGCCCCCTCCATGCTCTTAGTCACTCAGCTTTGTAAGCTCAGAATCTTTGGCTCTTCTGTCTTTTTAACACTCAGTTTCTACTTCCAATTAGTTGCCCCAGTTTTATTCTATTTCCACAATACTTTCTCATAATGTTTCCTTCTCTTCATTCTCACTGACATCAACAATGATTAGGATACAGACATGGATGGCATGCTTACAAAATTTTCAGAGGACAGAGGTTACTGGGTGGGATTACAGAAAATATCTTGACAGGTTAGAAAATGCATTAGAAACAAATATGATAAAATTTATTAGTGATAAATGCAGTCTCACATTTAAGTATGAGAATACTTCACAGTACAAAATAGGTGAGGCATGGTGAGACAGAAGACTATTTGAAAAAGATCGTGGAGTTTCAGGAGACTCAATATGATTCAAGAATATGACATGGCAGTCAAAAGCACTAATGTGATTTTTGGTTGCATGGAGAGACAGGCTCCAGGATTAGGGAGGTTAACAGTTCTGTTGTACTTTGTTCTAGTCAGACTATATATGGAAAACTATTCAGTTCTAGAGCTTACATTTTACACACTGATAAGCTTAAAAGTGTTCAGAGGTGGGAGACTACAGTATTTGGAATATATCAGGTGCTTATACTGTAAAATCATGGTATGTGGAGTGGCATCTTGGGGGTCTCCTGTCTACTCATTAGAGTGGCTTTGGAGTACAGACCCCTGAGATTCCATACCACACAAATGGGGGTTCATCTGGGATCAGTCGCGTTCCTGCACTGGATACCTTGGGGTGCCCCTCTCCATCACTCTGGATTTGGGAATCTGAACCTGACTCCCTTTTGATTGGTTGACGGCAACAGAGGCCATGGCCTGTCCTTTCCAAACATCTCTCAGGACTAACTGGATCCATATTCAACTGCTGTTCACATGAAACCCTTCTCCATTTTGGCTTTCAAAGTTCTCACTTGAATATTTGCTATCATCACCAAGATCTGCACCTGTGGTGGCTTCACCTGGGCCCATTCCCCAGGCTTCTAGGCCCATTGGGGGGGGGCCTTCTTACTTTGTCACAGCCTAGCCCCTGAGGAGTGAGTTCACGTCTTCCTCCTGTGGAATATGTTCTTGGGGAACAACACATTTCTATTCCTGCTTATGCACATTGCCAGCAGCGAAAGGAAATTCAGAATAAGAGAGAAATCACAAAAGAAGAGAAGAGATATGTCTTGTCTCTGAGAGAAGTCTGTACTTGCTATGGCTGTAATCAGCCCAGCTACTTAAAGGGCCAGTGCCCTGAGACACTGACTTGCTGAAGCCAGAACTGACAAAGGGATCAGTGAAATTTTCTGCTGAGACAAAGCTGGAGGATTTTTGAACACTCTGTGCCCTATCTGTGAAGACACTGATTTTAATAAGATTTATTTACAAGTTTTAGAAGCTGACTGACAAAATTCCCCCTTTCTTGGGAGGGTGAAGAACATGTAAATACAGTAGAAAATCTTGGGAAAACACTGATTTAGTAGCATGCTTTCAAAGTTCATGTTAACTGTTTTCTTTCTGTTTTTGTTGTTTGTGACCCTGCATTATAGTATGTACACACAAAAGGGGGGTTGGGAAAAGAAATCTCTAAGTGATTTTGAGGTAAATCTGTTTCTGTCTCCCATCATTCCGAAAAGTAGAAGAGCTGAAAAGACCAGAAAATGTGTTTGAGAGATTAAAAAAGAAACATGTGAATTTTTGGAACTCTTAAATTTTAAGATTATCTAAGCTGAAAAAAGAAACTTTGTCCTCTACTCTTAATAGAGGACAAAGGCAAAAAGATTTGTTCAACATTTTTTCCTCTGTTCTTTTTTCGACTGGCTACCAATTGGGTAGAGGGAAGATTAGAACAAAAGAAGGGAGATTTTTGATCCCACGATTTGATTGGATTTTTACTTAGGATTAATTTTTAAAGTTGATGTATATGATTTTGGAAAATCACAAATGATTCTGAAATGTATCTATGGAATTATGTGAAATGTCTGTAAAGTGATTCAGTGTTGGAAATTGCCTATCAGTTGTATGAGATTCCAGATAAGTTCAATTCTGTACTTAATGATGAGAGAACTGTTAGTTCTCACTGAGACTTGAAATGAACAATGGTTAGAGATTTGAGTGTTTGTACATACCTAAAATATGTTATTTCAGAATGAGAATTGACTGAATGTAATTAATAGCTAGACTGATGCAGAAGGAGATTTTTACTTTAAAGAAGCAGGTGAGAAGCAAACTCCTGATAAGTGCTGTGCTGGCTGCTTAGTGAAGTAAAATGAGTGTAAAGTGTATAAGAATTTACTACCAGCTTTCTAGAAGATATGATATAATATGGAGAAAATTCTGTATGATTTAAGTTTTGGTTTGACAAATGAGAACATGAAAATGTTATTTTAGTATATGTGCTGTTGAATTAAGAAACAAGTGAAAATGTAACAAACATTGGGAAGAAGCTTTAAATTTGGAAATTTGAAATTAAATATCTGATAAGAATTTGAAATATTGCAAAAGGATTTCTGAATTTGTAAACATTTGTTGTAACCAATTGGGATATATGAATTGTTGCCAAAATATGTTCCTTAGGTAAAAATTATTTTATTACTGGATGTATATATGGATTTAAATTAATCTATTTGCTTGTGTTTGTATAAACACAAATGATTTATGAATTTGAACTATAAGCCAAACTAATGTTAAATGAATTGGATAAGGCAAAATGTAAAGCTATGATATGTAAATTATGAATGTGAATGACACAATTGATAGAAAGAATGACAAATAGGGTTCTTCTGAGCTACTAATAGCAGGTGACAGACTACCTAGTGGAAGTTAAGTTTAGTGACAGTAAAAGCAAGTTGTAGAAAGTGAGAGAGGACTGTGGGATTAGTATATGAAAGACATAAAGTGTAGGAGACAATCAGAATATGGGGCCTCTTTATGAGTCAGAAGATAGACATGTTGTATAAACAATATAAGTAGATATGTGAAGTTGTCAGCAAGAATATATTGAATGTGATTCTGCTTGAAGCAGAGACTTAAGGGGGAAAAAGTGGAAGTTGAGAGATTAAGGAAGTTTAAGCGATTGACTATTTCATCTCCCCCTCTTACCAAGGAGGAGGGACTAGCTATTTCAATTAGATTTATGATAAAGTAAGAAAAAATCTTTTGAAGACCAAGGTAAGGCAAATATAAATAAGGTATAGAATAAGGAGACATGGAATTGGCATTTACTGTTTGAAGAAGTTAAAGGACAAGAACATTTATTTTTAGATAAACTTGAAGTAAGATTTTTAGAAGCCATTAGAATAATCAAGTAGCTGGAAACTTATTTGAAATTTTGGATTTTAAAGAATGAAATTGGAACACTAAGAGAACAGGTTGTTTTTTTTTTATCAACTGTAATGAATAGGATTTTTGCCCTTTAAGACAAAAGGTTTATGGGAATCATACCTGATATTATTGTAGGCTTGGATTTCCATCTCTCTGATGATCTACCACTGAATAGAAGAACAAGAAGACACTCAGAAGATAAGTGAAAGTACTATAACAGTTGGAAAGGCAGTCTGAGGCTCAACTTACCAACCCGGGGTACTAGTGGTCTCTGGGTGAAACATTTTTGTCATGAGCCAGTGACAGCTTTGGCCTGTGCATGAAGTCAGACAGTGTAACCCACTCATTCTGTATCTTTGAAAGAACCATTAGGAGAGTTAAAGATCTTTTTTCCTGCCTTTCTTTTGTGACAAATTCCTACTATCAGCAAATTCAGGATGCAAATTCTAAGATGGAAAGTTTCCATTTTCCAAACAAGCAAGTAGACTAGTAGTAAAAGGTTAGATTTGATTAATAGCTTTAGGCAAGTGAGGTTTTTGATGATCTGTAATTGAGATTCCAAAGAAATAGGTAGAAGTAGTTATGAGAAGCTAAACTTTAGACTAAGGTTTGGGACTAGGAATTTCTATATTTCCTACAGAACCTGAGGTAGAAGTATTTATTTCATAAAATATTTGCTTTGCAAAAGAATTTTTTGCCAGTATGAGGATCTGTAGAGATTCTGCAAGCAATCTTGAGCAGAGGGAGCAAGTTTCCTGAGAAGACCCATCCCTGGCCATCAGAAAATGATTTCTGAAGATGACGATGAAGAATGTCCAACTATACCCAAATGTTATTTGCATATAGAAGAAACCGAAATTTTAGAAGGGCTAGACACCACTCCTTCGGTGAGCTGGTGGAACTCAATGTTCAATGGACATTGGACACAGATAGCTCCAACCATTATTGTTATTGTTTGTGTTCTTTTGCTTATTTCTTGTTTAATTCCCTATTTCATTGTCCTGATTCAGAGAACTATAGAGAATATGCATGTTGTGGTTCAAAAGCTCTATTCCCATCAGGAGGTTCCCCAAATGATGATTTTGAGAAAGCAAAAAATTCCTATCTTGAAAGTCATAGCTGAGCCTAAGGAGGGTGCTGAAATTGATTTCATGCTTCAGCTCTTTGATGAAGAGGTCCCTAAAGATCAGTAGGATTGTGTGGGTTGAAATCATGTATTATTCTCCAGAACATATTAGCTAGTATTAATAATCTTAGACTGGCAACTTCCTATAGAAAATTAGTGGAAATTAGGTGCTCTTGAGAAGAAAGACACCAATATCTCCTAATGAAAAGTAGAGAAATCCCCCTTCTCAAGCAGTTTTTATATCTATATATCTATATATACACACCTCTAATTATCCTAATTAGCATTCTTTTCTAATTTGGTTAAACCACCCCTACCCTTTTCCCCTTTTTCTTATTATGGAATCCTAATAGCTCTGACAGTATTTCAAAAGGTTAAAGAGGTTAGAAGCTAGATGGTGATGGAAAATTACAGCTCCAAAGGTTCGTGAATCTAAAGTTACAGACTTAACTCCCAAATGTTTCAGTATGAAAGACTTTGGTCATGTCTAAACTCTGACTCACTTTAGAAATTGCAAACTTGAGGAATGCTCCCATGGGGAAACTTAAGAGAAGGGTAGGGGAAGATAAAGAAAAATATAACATACACAGATAGTGTGTTCATAGTTGATCATCATACAAAATTACTCTGTGTAGCGTTCTTCTGGTTCTGTTCACTTCACTTTGCAACAATCCTTGAAAGTCTTTCTGAGTTTTTTTTGAAATCATCCTGCTCATCATTACACACAATCATGTACTACAACTTGTTTAGCCATTCTCCAATTGATGGATGACCCCCTCAGCTTCCAATTCTTTGCCAACACAAAAAGCTGTTATAAATATTTTGCTACCAATAGACCCTTCCTTTTTTGTGATCTCTTTGGGTTATAGACTTAGTGGTATTGGTGGTTTAAAGGGTATGCACAATTTCTTAGATCTTTGGGCATGGCTCCAAATTGCTCTCAAGAATGGTAGATCAGTTCAAAATTCCAACACTGCATTAGTGTCATATTTTTCCCACATCCCTTCCAACATTTCATTTTCCATTTCTGTCTTATCAGCCAATCGGACAGAGTAATTTCAATTTGCAGTGTCTTAGAGCATTTTAAAATATTTCTATATGTAGCTTTGATTTCTTTATCTGAAAACTTCCTGTTCATATCCTTTGACAATTAAGGAATGACTTGTATTCTAATAAATTTGACTCAATTCTCTATATATTTGAGAAATGAGGCCTTTTGAGAGATATTTGCCATAAATTTCCCATCCTGTCCAATTTTCTGCTTTCCTTTTAATCTTACGTTTCATTGGTTTGATTTGTGCAAAACCCCTTTAATATAATCAAAACTAACCATTTTGGGGGTAGTTGTGGTTCAGTGGATTGAGAGCCAGGTCCCGAGACAGGAGGTCCTGGGTTCAAATCTGGCCTTAGGTACTTCCTAGCTGTGTGACCCTGGGTTCACTTGACCCCCATTGCTTAGCCCTTGCTACTCTTCTGCCTTAGAACCAATTGGTTCTAAGGTGGAAGGTAAAGGTTTAAAAAAAAATTTAACCATTTTACATCCTGTACTGATTTCTTTCTCTTTTTTTGGTAAAAACTTCTTCCTTTATCCACTGATCTAACAGACAAACTATTCCATAAGGAGCTCACATTTTAAGGGGGAGGGGCAAGTAGAAGATAATCTCAGAAGGAAGCATTTAGCTGTAAGGGTGGGGAAGTGAGAGTGGGAAAGGTCTTTTTCAAAAGGAGAGATTTGAGCTGAGACTTGAAGGATATAAGCCAAACAGGATTTTATATTGGATCCTGGAGACAATAGGGAGTCACTAGAGTTTATTAAGTAGGGGAATGATGTGGTTAGACCTGTGTTTTAGAAAGATCATTTTGATAGCTGTGTGGATGATGGATTGTCATGGGGAGAGACTTGAGGAAGAGAGAGCAGTTAGAAGGCTAATGCACCAGTCCATGGGTGAGGTGATGAGAGCCTGCATTAGGGTGACAGCAGTGTTGGAGAAGAGAGTTGGGTATATGAGAAATGCTGTGAAGGTTAAGAATAACAAATAGTTTGAATATGTCTACTGACCATGAGAACAGATGACAATGAGGTTGTTACCTAGATGCCTGGTAGGATAGTGGCACCGTCAAAAGTAATAAGGAATTTTGGAAGAGGGGAGGATTTGGTAGGAAAGATAATGAATCCTTTTTCAGACATGCTGAAATTGATATGTCTTCAGGATATCCAGTTAGAGATATTTAAATAAGGAAAGGAAATTAGCATTTATTAAGTACCTCCTAGTTCTAGGTAATGATAACTTAACCTTCAGAAAGTGAGAAGTCAATCCTACAGACACTGCCCCCTGGGCAGTGCTGGACAATTTGGAAACTGTGATTGGCCCCTGTGAAAAGGGGAAAGAACAAGAAGTCACCATTAAAAGCAAGCTTTGAACTCCTTTGGGGGAGATTGTCTTTGAGAAGATTGTCTTTTGGAGATAGTCTTAGATAGTCTTTGAGGGAGCTTCACTGGAGACTGTGGCGTGGATCATGGTCTCAGAGCTCGGCTTCTACATGGACTCTGGCTCTTGGACTACTTTGTTGGGTAAGTAAAAGACTGACCCCTTTCCTAGCTTCTGGAGAGACTAGCTTCCATCTTAGAGGAGGTGAGATGGTTACTCACTACCAGCCTTCCTGGTTGACAACTAATTAATCTCTGCCTGGATTAAGCAGACCCAGAGCAAAACATTTAGGTTGATAGGATAGATAACTTCTTTATTCCACTCACATTTCTCTTCTTTATTGTTTCCTCTCTATTTAAATAAATTTCTGACTCAAAATATAATACTGGCAACAACATAATTTCATATAATCATCATCCAACCGTTAATTTTAACCTTCACACAGGAAATTATGCTAAGTACTTTACAAGTATTATCTCATTTGATCCTCACAACAGCCCTGGAAGAGAGGTGATATTATTAATCCCATTTTAGAGTAGAGGAAACTGATATAGAGGTTATGTGACATGCCCAGGGTTACACAGAGAATACATTTCTTAGGCCAAATAAATTAAACTCAGGTCTTCCTGACTCTAAGCCCAGATGCTCTATCTACTGTACTGCCTAACTTTCCAATTGGTGATATAAAACTAGAGTTGGAAAGAGAGCTCATCCCTATATTAGGGTTGGGTATCTAGATCTGGGAATCATCTGCATAGAGATGATAACTGAACTCATGGCAACTGATGAGAATATCAAACAGAAGGTGGTGAGATGAGGGACCAGAACAATGCCTTGCAGTGATGGAGGACCTTTTAGAGACCGAATGCCCAAACTGCACCCTCATACTACATGTGAGCTCCCTCCCCCCATCTGTTGGGAGCCATCAAACCCCCCACTGGCTGACAAAGTCACAGTTTGGGAAATGGGGGCTGCAAGGCAGCCCCTAGAAAATGAGACCCCCACTGCTCCCCTTCTGTGACCTCTCTCTCCTTAACTTCCCTCACTAATGGATGATTATTGTTCTCTCTCCAACACAAAAGAAACGATATAAGAGCAAAGACTTATAGAATAAATATATATCCCACTTTAAGCCCCTTAGATTATTACCCTAAAAGATTACATTCACAGCATTATAACCTAAAGATCATTACCCGTTACTCCCCTCCTTTCCCTCTCCACAGTTACATTCACTCCCATTACAAGCCAGGCAAGCCAAGATCATCAATCACCTTCAATACACACTCCACTACAGACAGAAACCAGGCAACATTGCCAGGTGCTTTAAAATAACACAAGAAAAATAGAACTTGTAAATTGAGGAAAACTGTGGAAGAGGCATGAAGGAAGAGAGAACTTCAGGCATGCAAGACAGAAAGATGGGGGCATCATCTGTCAATCAAGGTGAACATTCCAAACAGAATGTTCCCAGGAAAGGCAGTTGGAGCCTGGCCAGGAGATGAACTGGGAGACTGGCTTGGTTTTCTGACCAAGGGAGAGACTGGCTTTTTCCTGACCTAGGCAGAGAGAGACCTTTGTGGCTTCTGACAGAACCTGGACTTGAATTACTCAAGCAAAGATTATCTGGCTGGTTAAAAGAAGAAAAGAAGAAAAATACTTGTCCTCCAAACTCTCTGACTGTCCCTGAGTCTGTGACAGGACTGACATCTCCCATAATCCTCCTATCCCTCATTATAGATTAGGGAAACCCTCATCCCTCTCACTTCATCTTACCTCAGTTCTCCATCCTGTTGTTCCCAATAAACCCCCTTACTTGAGAAAGGAAGAGAAAAGAGTGTTTCCTCATAAATCTCAGAGCCCACCCGGGGGGAGGGGCGAAGCCACAGGTTTCGGAAAAAGGGTGGTGAAGGGAGAGGTTGAGGGAGGAAGAGGGTAGGAAAAATGTTGATCTATTAGCCATCAGTAGTGATCAATAGGCAACCCCAGAATATCTCTCTAATAGTATCTATCTCTCAGAAGTACTTCTATCTCCATTGCAACTAGGCACCCTGAGGTGTCCCCTAGTATCTCTCTAGTCAAGCCGGAGTATATCCTTTGCCACAACAGGAAATATATCTCCACAGATTATATTTCTAATACAAAACCCCGAATCTGGTCTGCTTTAAATTACAGTAATTGTGATTGATTGTGAAAGCTGACCAAAAGTAACAATGATTCTCCTTAGGTCAAGAGGGACTAATCTCCAAATTGCCCTACTTATGTCATTTATCTATTTCTGTCATAGTACAATGTTTAGTTGACTACCTCCTTAGGCTTTGCATCTGATATTAAGTTCTATGGAAACATGTATGTAGAAAATTGATTGTGTGCCAGAAAAGCATGTATTCACTGAACCCATAAAATAAATCAACCTTGGGCCATGGCAGAACACTATGTGATGCCTACGCATGTGGGACTGAACACGTAGTGCTTCTCACTCCATTACTTGACCGAAATTGTCACACCTGGACAGAGTGAATTCTGAACCCTCAGAGAGGCCACTAGACAGATCTCTAAACCCATCCTAGATAGGGGAGGGAGGAAGCATTCCCATTGGGCTGCTGGACAGAGGGGGGAGGGTCATGTGAGAAATGTCCTCAGGAGCGGTGAAGAAGGGGAATGGAGCAGCTCCCTCTGGCACATGTACCATAGGTTTGCCCACATGGCCTTTGAGATTCATCAGGGTTAGTGGGCATGAACTTGTTGAAGATCCAGTATACTATATTGTCCTCTATACTCTAATCCAGGGGTCAGCAAACTATGGCCCAAAGTCCAAATTCCATTCACATACTTTTGTAGCTAAAAATGGTTTTTTACACTTTTAAATATAATAAAACTTTATTTTACAAAAATAGGCTAAGTAGGCTGTGGGGGTAGGACTTGGTCTGTGGTTGCAATTTGTTCATTTTCTACTTTCACTCTTGTCTTCTCATCAGTTATGTCTTTCTGAAATGGGGGGAGGGGTCACCTTACCTTCTGATGATAGAAGGAAGAGAAAGGGAGATCATAAATGATGAACAAAATTTTCTTCATAAAGTAAGGGATGAAGTCTTCTACAAAGAGAAAGAGTAGGGTGTGTACTAATGTATGCATATTATATCTCCTAAATATCTCCCATTTGAATACAAGATCTTGAAGTCAAGGGCTGTTTTTGCTTTTTATTTTTAAAAAATATTTCCAGTGCTGAGCACTATCCCTGGTTAATAATAAATACTGATTGAAGAAGAGTTAGAAGTTTAAGAGATTAAAACAGTTGTCTTGGGGAGTGTCATAAGAAGTCAATCAAAGTCGAATAAAAGAATTACTGTTCAGTTCTGAGGTCCCAGTTGCATTTTGACAGCATGAATTTATAGTGTACTCAGTCAACAGTTTCAGGAACATTCAGTAAATTCAGTATGAGTGGAAAAGACAAGATGGTGGGAGTTATCCAGGGCTGGAAATTAGCAGAATAGGAATAGAAGGACAAGGGGGCAAGAGATTCAAGGGTGGAAGATTATTCTTCTTTAAAATTATTTAATTTAGAATGTTTTTCCATGGTTACATGATTCATATTCTTTCCCTCCCCTCCTTCCTCCCTCCTAAGGATAGAAGATTATTGAAGTGGATTATGGGGTCAAAACTATGATCAAGGAAGGGAAGTAGAGCCAGAGCAGGGGTGATTACTTACTTAAGGACAAGATAGAGGCAACTGGTCCCTTGAAACAGGTTCCAGAGGAATAAGGGGATATGATATGTGAAAGAGCAAGAGACTGAAATTAAATGAATTTCACAGTTCAGTATTTTAGATGTGAAACAATTACAAGTGAAGGTTGAAGGTGTGATAACTCCCCTGGGTGAGTGAATAAAGTAATGACATGGGTTATAGGAGCTGAAGAGGTTGAGGAATTGAGAGGCCAGGCTGTAAGCCCAGTTATGAGCACAAATATTGAAGTTGCCAATGATGATGGTATTGTTAGAGGAACTGAAGAAGCATGCAGGCCCATTTACATATTTAGAAAGATATCTCAAATGATACTAGTTTAGGCAGGATAGATGAATTCTTCTTAGATCTTCAGAAGCCTTAACATGCCCACAAAAGGAAGCAATGACAATTATGTGTAGGACTTTGGCTCTTTTTCAGCATCTTGGTGGCAGTGGTAGTGTGTGGGATGGTGTGTGTGTGTGTGTGTGTGTGTGTGTGTGTGTGTATGTGTGTGTGTGAACATTTATACCCATCCTCCAAGCTAAAAGGACTAAGTTTTCTGTTGTGTTTGTCAAAGCTTCTTCTGGCTCCCTATGAATCTCTTTCTGAACAAATATAATTCTTCAAGGTTCTGGCAAGAATTAATACATGACTTCCTATTTTTGATGCTTACTTATTAGCTGAGCTTCAAATACTGACCTATCTATCCACAGGGCAGGTCAACTGTGTTTTTTCTGAAGACATGCTTCTTATGCCTCTCAAAACTATCCTCACCCATTAGGATAATTATTGATCCTACAAGTATTTATTAATTAGATGGCTTTGCAACCTCATCTATATGGGTATTCGTTCCATTATAGCAGTTGGGTTGTGCAGTGGATACACTGAACAAAGAGTGAGGGAGACCTGAGTTCAAATCCTACCTCACACACTTAATAGCTATATTGCCTGGATAAGTCACTTAACTTCTTTTTTTTTTTTAACTCCTATATTCTGTCTTAGAATTAATACTATGTATTGGTTCTAAGGCAGAAGAGCAGTAAGAATTAGGCAATTAGGGTTAAGTGACTTGCCTGGCATCACAGGGCTAATAAGTGTCTAACGCCAGATTTGAACCCAGGAACTCCCATCTCCAGGTCTGGCTCTCTATCCACTGAACCACCTAGCTGCCCCCAGGAGCTTACATTCTAAAAGATGGAAGATAACATGTGGATAAAAATAGGTCTATATAAGATTCATTCAGAGGAGACACAAAGCATCCTTCCACAGCTCTAGATTATAGCCTATCCATTGCCTCTTTAACATGTATGATTCTATTATATTTCTTCCTATAAATTTTGTAGAGAGAATTCACTTTTCCTTCAGTTATTTTACTGCTTCTTGAACATGGTGCAACACAAGCTGTTTACTTATGGTCATTTCCTCTTCATGCTTAATTAGTTCACCTTTCCTTAATTATATATTTTGTCCTATATCTCACACACAAGTCATCAGTTGTGATATGTTCTAGCCTATTTCTGTCTGCTATGCACCCTTCAATTGTACTTTGAGTCCCATGTAACTTTAATTCTTTGAGATGGTAAAGTTGACACATCAAGAAAATCTAAAAAGACAGGTTTTTATGGCAGGGAACAGTTTGGGCCACCAAGATGGCAGTGTAGTTTCCTCAAAGTAATCTTTTCCTATTTGGTTTTCATCCCAGGGCATGCTTCTCTTTCTAGATTTCACTGAAGATGTTTGGTATTGTGCCAAAACACAATGGGATTAATATCATCAAAAATTAGGAATAATTGGGGAATTTTATCAATAGGAAATACTCTGTTAAGATTGTACAGAAATCCTCTTCTGGGTGCTTGTTCCATTAAGCATTTTCTCTTTCATTTTTAATCCCTTCCTATCTATTGGGCCTCTTTTCTATTTTTAAGCATATCATTCAGATCTACACTATTCTTAAAAATCTTCCCTTAACTCTGACATCCCCTTAGACATTGATACTATGTCTATCTTTCCTGCCTTTCATCTTAAAATGCCTTTAAAGAGTATAGACTTTTCCTTTATTTATTGCTTGCATTTTCTCACTATCTATCTGGCTTCCAAATTCCCACTCTACTCATACTACATTTTCTTCTTTTGAAAATTTTCTTCTTTATTATAAATTCAGTAATCACAAATATCTCAAGACATGAAGAACTGGGACTATACAAAAATGGTGAACTTCTGCCAAATAAGAGTCTTGATTTTAAATATACAAACAAATGAAAAATGACATGAATAAATAATATATATAAAGTTTAACTTTGGTAACAAAATTCTCTATTTTTTACACCTTTTCCATACCCTCTTTCTTCTGCACAACTTTTAAAATACCTTATTTATAGTTTTTTTAATATCAAACACAGCCCATCAACTCTCTTCTCTTCTCACTCCCTCCCCCCCCAAGGAAAAGTCCTCTATTATGACAAATATGTATAATCAAGCAAAACAACCAAAATATTGGTCATATCTAATGAATGTCTAGTTCTATACCTTTAGTCCCCAAAGATGGAAGCTTCATTTTATAAGGTCATGACTTCATGATTGAGTCTGTTTTAGTCAAATTTCCAAGGTCTTTCAGAGGTATTTTCCTACATTAATGTGATCATTGTGTAAAATATTCTTCTGGTCTGCTCACTTCACTTTACATAAGTTTACATACATCTTTCCATATTTATCTATCATATTTCTCATTTTTTATGGCACAATAAAATTCAGCTAAGCCAGCTATTCCCCAGTTACCTCTTTAGGTAGAACTATTTTCTGAAAGTTCATCAGCTATAGCTTGATTGCTAAACCTGATGTCTTTCTTTGGCTTCTCTGATACTGCTCTTTTATTAAGTGTGGATGTCCCCAATGCTTTGTCTTGGACACTCCTCTCTTCACCTGACATTCTTTTTGTGGAGGATTCATTTGCTCCCAGGATGTCAATTATCTCCTTTATAAAGGAGACTCCTAAATTTGTGTATTCAACCTTAATCTCTCCCCTCAAATCCATTCCTGTGTCTCTGACTGTCTGATAGCCATCACTCTCTGGATGTCAACTCAGATTCAGCATATTCAGGCCAATTTTTTATCTTTTACCCTCAAACTCCTTTTTAAACAACTTTGCTGTTTTCTTTTCCATTTTTCACAATCCTCCCAGTTATCTAAACTCAAAGTCCTAAATCATATATTGACTTTTCCCTCTTCCTCACTTATATTCAAATGCAACCTATTGCTAAGTCACTGCACCTCTTACATCCATCTCTTTCTCCTAATACTACTATCATCTTAATTCAAAATCTTATCACTTCTGACTTTGACAAACCTAATAGTCTCCTGGTTGGTCTTCCTATCTCTGGTCTCTTTCCTCTCTAACTATCCTTTACAAAGCAGCCAAAATAATCAACCTAAGATACAAAGTTGACAATATCACTCCTTGTCTGAAAAACTTTCAATGCCTGGAGGATGAAGTACAAACTCATCCTGACAATGTCCCCACAGTCTGGTTCCAACCCAAGCTTATAATATCTTCTGTTAGGCATTCCTTACTCCGGTCATACTGGATGACTGAGTTCATTAATGTGGGTGTTCCTTTCAATGACTTGGTGTGCAATCTTTTCATGCCCGCCCATTTGATGTGATTTTAAAATCTATGCTGAGGAAGTATGACTGTTACATCTGAAGAAGCACTTGTCTATCTCTGTAGCAGTTGTTTCCCAGGATTTTATCTAAAGAGACTTGTCTGGAAGCCTGAGCTCTTGGGCTTAAATTAAATGCCCGCTGGTGGCATTTGGTTAGGATTTGGTATTGTTAGTGCTATTTGAGCTAGGAACAATAGAGAAGGTAATGTTGGACATACTGATATTGAGAAGATGGCATAATATTTAAGTAGCATATTCTTTAGACAACTGAAAATATGGAAGTAGGATACAATTGAGTCATCATGGCTAGAGAATTCATTCACATAGCTGGAAGGAAATGAGTTTGAGCAGGAAGTATAATGAAATAACCTTAAAAGTCAAGAGTAACCTACAGTAAGTAAGATAGAAGAAATGTTAGCAAAAGAAAATAGGATGACTAAAAGAACAAAATGCAATGCCACAGACACCAAGCTTCCATGGATTCAGTTATCATCTTTATGCAGATAATTCTCAGATCTTTTTATCTATCCTTACCCACTCTGCTGCTCTACAGGCTCACGTCTTCAAATGCCTATTGAACATCTCAAAATGGATTACATTTAGACATCTTAAACTCAACATGTCCAAAATGGAACTCATCATCTTTCCCCCCAAACTCTCCTCTCTCCTCAACTTTTATATTAATGTTGAGGACACCACCATCTCCATTCTTTTTTCTCACAGTTACTTGATATATCCATCTGTTGACAAGTCTTGTCTTCTTTACCATTGCAACATCTCTCATGTATACCCATTTTTCCCCTCTGACAGCCACTTTTCTAATGCAGGACCTCACTATTTCACACTAGTTGACTATATTAGCTTTTTAATGCAAACCTGTCTCTATGACAGTACATCACCTCTTAGCTTACAAAGTGATCTTCCTAAAGTAGAGGTCTGATGATGTCAGACTCTCCTACTAAAAAAACTCCAGTGATTCTCTATTGCCTCCAGGATCCAATAGAAAATCCTCTGTTTGGCTTTTAAAACTTTTGCCCTTCCTATCTTTCTACTTTATCTTTTTTATACTCCCCTTCATATACTTTGATTTAATGAGACACTGTCTTTCTTGCTGTTCCTTTACAGGACACCCCATATCTCACTACCTTTTCACTAGTTTTCAGTCATTTAGTCAATCAACATTTACCCAGTATCTACTACATGCCAGGCATTTTTTGAT
Source organism: Monodelphis domestica (assembly GCF_027887165.1). NCBI lineage: Eukaryota > Metazoa > Chordata > Mammalia > Didelphimorphia > Didelphidae > Monodelphis > Monodelphis domestica. Next base: position 516,324,311 of record NC_077227.1, on the reverse strand, counting down.
AAGTGCTAGGGTTAAAAAAAAAATCAGTCATTGCTCTCAAGAAGCTCACAGTCTGATTGGGGAGACAATAAGTAAACAATCTATATTCTGGATATATTTTGAATAATCAACAGAGGGAAGGCACTAACATTAGGAGAATCAGGAAAGGCTTTCTTTAAAAGATAGAATTTTAGTTGGAATTTGAAGGAAGCCAGGGGGTGGAGACAGGCAGGGTAGACAGACAGTGAAAATGGCCAGTTTGGAAATGGAGTATCTAGTTTGAGGAACAGCAAGGAGGCCAGTGTCACTGAGTAACAGAGTATAAGTGACTAGGGGAAGGAGGGTATGTAAGGTGTAAGAGGATTGGAAAGGGGTGTGTGTGTGTGTGTGTGTGTGTGTGTGTGTGTGTGCGCGCGCGCGCGCGTGCAAATAAGGGATGAAGGGATATGACCAGCAAAAAGAGGATTTTATACTTGATGTGGAAGATGGACTAGAGAGGGGAGAGACTTCTGGCAGTAATCTAGGCATGAAGTAATGAGAGCCTAAGCCAGGATAGTGGTAGTGTCAAAGGAGAGAAAAAGTATGAGAGAGAAGTTACAAAGAAAAAATTAACAGGATATGGCAACATATTAGATGGGGAAGAGGTGAAAGTGAGGAATTAAGGATGAATTTAAGAGTGTGAGCCTGTGTGACTGTGATGATGATAATACTGTCAAAAGGAATAAGGAAGTTAGGAGAAGGGAAGGGTTTAAGGAGAAAATTAATGATTTTGTTTTGGACATGTTAAGTTTAAGATACTGATGGGATATAAAATTTGGAGACATCTAATAGGCAATTGGAGAGGTGAGTCTGGAGATTAGGAGAGAAGTTAGAGTTGGATAAATAAATCCATGGGAACTAATGTGATCATCAAGTTTAATAACGAGAGAGAAGAGGGCCCAGGATAGAGCCTTCTGGTTCACCCATGGTTGGTGGGTCTACCCAAAGTAGGTTAAGAAGGAGTGGTTAAATAAGTAGGAGGGGAATCAGGAAAGAACAGTGTCATGCAAACCTAGAAAGATAGGACTATTCAAGAGAAGAATGTGATTGATAGTGTCAGAGGCTGCAGAAAGGTCAGAAAGAATGAGGACTGAGAAAAGGCCATTAGATTTGGAGATTAAGAGATCATCTGTAACTGGAGAGAGAAGTTTTGGTTGAATGATAGGTCAGAAGCCATACAGTAGACAGTTAAGAGAGTGAGAGGAAAGGGTCCTTACATTGCAAAATTAGAAAAACTTTGCTTCCTCAAATGTTTCTATCTTGTTCTTTCCTTTCTGCTTTTCCACATCAACATTTCATTAAAAAACAACAACAAAAAAAAACAACAACTTTCATCTGGGTGCTTCTAAATCTGAGTTCATTTACAGACAATAGAAGCAGGTAATAACTCCATTTTATGGAAAGAAATTAAGACACTGTGGAGTCAAATGCCCCCCTCCCCCCCCCTTTTACAGTGGTGAGTCAATAACTGGCTGAGAAAAGAACCCAAGACTGCTGATTTCCAGCTCTTCCTGTTCCTCCACCTGACTGTGAGAAAGTAATGATGAATTCTTTCTCCCTTGTCTACTACAAAACAAAGACCATAGAGAAGCCTACCTAGAAACCAGTTAAGTTTAGTAAATGCTTTTAATAGTTATTTGGTGAAACATCAAGAAATTAAAAACAGTTCAATACGTTAACTATTTATTCAATGGGACAAGAAAATTCTCAATGAAGAAACAATTGCTTTTTTTTTTCCAGCTTGATGGAGACTTTCAGCTTGAGGAAGAACTGAGTTCAATATGGCCTCAGATACTAGTTATGTGACCCTGGGAAAGTAAGGTAATTAACTCCTGTTTGTTTTAGTTTCTTCATCTGTAAAATGGGGCTAATAATAGCATTTATCTCCCAGAATGGTTGTGAGGGTCAAATGAGATGATAATTGTAAAGTGCTTATTATTATTAGCACAGTGCCTGGCACAAAGTAAGTGCTATAAAAATGTTAGCTATTATTATTAATCAGAGTAGCAAAGAAACTTGCAGCAATTTCAAGACTCAACTGATGAATCATTTGAGAAGAGAAAACATAGCAATCATATACATGTTTATGCAGGGCTTGATACCAATAAAAAAAAAACCCAACTGGCAATAAGTGAGCAATAAAGGTAAGATCATAGTACGAGTTGGTACTCAGCTAAAATCCCATTAATCTATTTTCAAATCATGAGGGACAAGCATACTCAGGAATTTCAAATTGTATGCTTTTGCCTAGAAGTTTTATATGAAGCTGTGACCAGTAAGGGACTGATTTCATTTATATTGAAGATTGATATTTTTCTTCTGAAGATAAAGAACTTAGAAGTCATTTAAATTTTGTCAAACCATTCATATAGTATTGATCCTTATTAAAGATAAGGGGTCCCTGTTCTGGCTCAGAGTAAACTTGATATGTAGCAGCGAAGTAGAAGAGCATGTGCTTTTCCCACATTTTAATTTCTCCTCATTTCTTTTAGCTCCAGTCTTCTCACCTCTCAAAGCTTAGAATTAGAGGTCTTGATTCTACTCCTGATGGAGGCAAACCCACAAAGCAAACAAAATGAAGACATCTGCTCTATGGATACTGAAAAGAGACATTCAGTGAAGGGTCTTAGTTATTAATGACTAATGATCTCTTCTGCCAGCATTCAAAAGCAGGCTGAATGCATAAAGCACACAATGTCCTCTCCTTGAAAAATCAGTCACATGCAGAGAAGTTTTTTTTTTTTTTAATCAGTATGGATTCTCAAGGACAGAGCAGAAATGGCCTTTCACAATCATGGAATATTAAAACTGGAAGATATGTAGATCTTTTCTTACTAATAGAGATTCTTACTAATAGAGAATAATTACTCTAATAGAGAAGGACTCATGGACCACTGTCAGAACCCTTAATATATGCCTGCAAGGCACTTAGATTTTACAAATAAGGCCAGAATGATGAGGAGATGAAATGCTGAACTGTCTAATGGTTGGATTGTAGGACTTAAATTAATAACCAGCAACTCCAAGTATTAATTTTATAAACTTTATTAATAATCACTTGAAGTAGAATAAATAAAAAGGAAATAGAGGTAAAAAACCTAATTATTTAACAAAATTAAGACCATGTGACCAAGTTCTCCTTGCCAGTTTAAAAAGCCTGTTCCACCAAAGCTCTGACAAGAAGACGAAGAGCCTGAGAGGTGGGGCTACACCAACTTTATATCCTCCTTATGTCAGCATGTAACGTGAGGAGAGTAGGGTGCTGGGAATTGTAGTTTTTAGGGTAACAGATGCTAATTACCCAGGATGCAGCATTTCTGCTGAGGTAGGAAGTGGCAAAGGTACTATGAAGAGATAAAAGGCTCTGAGATGGAAGTAAGCACAATTAATAATTTCTTTCCCTATTCACCAACTCAGCCTCTAGCCCCTGAATTCAAGTATATAAAGCAAACAAATTTTCTTTAATGTCAATAAAAGGGGCTGACGTGGGAAGTGAAATTAAGTCATCAATTGCCTAGCAAAGCTCCTAGGAATTCACCATAACTTGAAGGTATCTTGTATCAAGTGTGCAGGATCTGCACCTATATTGGATGTTGGGCATGTGTAGCCAGCTTTTTTCAGAGACTTATCCTAAGAAGTCTTATTTAAGTGCTCAGTAACACAAGCCTTGAGAAGGAGGACCTGATCCTCTCAGGTTTCAGGTATCCTCCTGTAGTTTTGCCACCTGATACTTCTGTTCTGTTAGTAGGATTCTTCTCTTTAAAGTTGACTGCTAAATCAACTATGAAAAATTCTGTCAAGAGAATTTGAAATTTTGTGACTAAGAATTGTGGATAATTCTGAAGCTCATATTATCAGTCTTCCCCAGATCCAATCTGTCTCTTTGAAGTGAGAGTGCCTTTAATCTGTTAATGTGAAAGTATACACATTAAAAATTAATGCTCAATTATCATTTGGCGCCCCTGAGTGGAAGGTGAGCATTATTTACATATGTGAAAGAAACACATTTTAAAAGTGAAGATCATTTCTCAAAGTCATAGCTATGCAGAGAGGAGGAATTAGAACATGGCCCCTGACTCTGTCAGTTTGGGTTTACAGTACTTAATCATCCTGCCATTGTAAGAAAACCAGTCATTCTGTGATGCCCAAGGGGGATTCAATACTGAGAAGTACAACTATAGCATTTTAGCTGTCCGATACCCCTTCCTCATGATACCCTGTCAGCATCCTGTTAGTTAGCATCCTTATGACCTGTTTTTATTATCCTCATTTAACAAGTAGGCATTACCATCTTTTATCTATTATCATCACAAATCTTCCTGTATCTCCTTACTTGATGATCCATGACACCTCACCTCAATATATGTTCCATCACTCCAATTCCAGTATTTCTACAAATCACTATACCTCTTCTTGGCTCTAATCTTTGGGCTTACCTCTTTGCATGGACTTGCTAGTATCTAGGACAACAGCTACTCTATTGCCAGCATAAGGAATTTCAATATAAAGAAATGCCATAATGGCCCAAGTCCAAGGGTCCATCCAATCTAGGCTTCTATATCTAATAATAATCCCAAGGGATATTGTGGAAGATCATGTGGCACCTCTGAAAGGTTACTTCAACAAATCTGGAAACTCAATATTCCTAGTTTACCTTAGCAAATCTCAATTGTCTATGAACTCAAATGTCTATGAAAATAATTACTTTTTGAACCTACATAATTTTAACAGGCTTGAACAAGTTTTCAGTTCATTTGGATATGTCTTCTTTTACTATCCTTAGGGACTGTTCAGAAGATTCTCTTTACTTAGTCCTCAAATTCATGAGAGCCAAACACAGGCTCTACCTTTAGTTGTCGGGGACCAATATATTTTTAGCTAAGCAGGTTTTGGATTAGGACTGGTCCAGGGGAAGCTATAAGATAATGGGATAGATTGAGTGGCTAGAGCTCATTCCTGGTTCTAGAACCCAATTTGTTGTTTTAGGTAAAAGAAGCTCTCTGGTTCTGTAAGAAAACATAGATTTCTTTTGCATTCACATTATGATAAAACAAAATATAAGAATCTTGTTTTTTATAAATGCCTCATGAACTGGAAGAGATTGCCTCCTATACAATTTCCTATAATTATAAAGGTCTAGACAAAACTGCCCATTAAAAACAATGCAGTGTAGTGGACAGAGGCCTATACTTGGAGCTAAGAAGACCAGGATCAAATCTGTATTACCCTGGGCAAGTCCCTTAACCCCTCTGGGTGTCAGTTTCCTTATCTGTAAAAGGAGTGGGGTGGACTTGATGAATTTTAAGGTCTTTTCTAGCCTCTGAATTTATGCTAATATGATCCTTCATTTTAAAGATAAATTAGAGTTGACCTTGCATTTGCTATTGTTACCCCAAAATAGGAAATATGACTTAATAAATATTTATAAAGCACCTATTATATGCCAGATATTATTGTGGAGGGGGAGACTGGGAAGACATACGATTGCATAGAAACATACCACCATTTTCCCATTTGTATAATGGGACTTGGCTGCCAAGTTCAGGGCTTATGAGCATGAGCAGAGTGCTGCTGATGCAATTCCCCAAGTGGAAGATGCTGGGAAGCCTGCTTCTCGGAGAATTATGATGACATGTAACAGAAGGGCCTTGGAGAGTTTTGGAGCATGGGCAAACATACTGGATCTGCTCTGCTCACCAAGAAGCAAAAAGGAGCCTTTTTGATTGGCTATGATGATATACATAGAATTTGCATATATTCAAAAGGCACTGATCACCCTCTTCCTTCCTTTCTGGATTTAATTTCTTTCTGCATGACTGCACTTAGGTGAAAACGGACAATGCTGTAAGGGGAGTAGCCTCCAATGAATGTGAGTGCTCCGGCATCTGTTTTGTTTTGTTTTTTAAATTTTAAGTAAAAGAAATTAGAGGCTACAACCTGGAGTGTTAAAAGGTCTGGAAGAGCAATCAGAGTGGGCCGCCAGGAGGTGCTGGAATCAAGGGCAGGATGGGGATTGGAGCAAGAAAAGACCTTCAGGGATCCAGCTCAGTAGGAGGTGCCCATGCTATGTAGAAACTATCCTCAAGTCAGAGCCCACTCTCTAGGAACTGAAGTAGCATAGTGTGTCCCTGAAGTATTGGGAGAAAATGTATTTCTGTTTTTGCTAGATCTTCAAAGTAAATATCCCATTGTAAAAGTTAGTTGATATTAATTGGTTTAATGGAACTGAGCAGCTGATCTGTGGCTAACAGTGAGGACACAGCTTGCATGGGGGGCTTGAGCATATAGTACCAGGAGTTCCTCAAGGGTATCCCTAGAACTCTGAGGTGGATGTGTAGCTACCTTTGTTTTGAGAGGAATAAGGCCAGAGAAAGTACTCACTACATTTGTGTAATCTTTAAGGCTTATAAAGCATTTGAATAGTGTTACTATTTTTACCCTCATATTACAGATGAAGAAACTGAGGCAGTAAGAGATTAAATGATAGGCCTAGTGTGAGAAATGGTACTTTAAGTCTAGCCTTCTTTCCAATATGATCACATCTCTCTCTCTCTCTTTTTTTTAAAAGCACATCTCAATTTAATGATGCTTCCAAAGCTGAATGATCAAAGTATCAAAGTACAAAAGAACCAAGAGGCTGGTTAAAGAAAGAGGGCAATTTAATCAGTTGTTCTACAAACCCAGGATCACCCCCTATTTGCATTTCCAAATATTTCAGTAATGCTTAAGCTAATTTAGGCATTTTAGGGCAGCAGATGGAATTGTAAGGGACACTAGTCCCAATTTAAGTATAAATTCATTGTGACTGACAAGTCAGTGTCTCATCTGTGTCTCAGTTTCCTTGTATGTCTATGGAAATAATATTCAATGTCTACTACCTTCCCAAGAGTTGAGAACAGATGTAAATAAATGGAAGCAAGAATTTAGGAGAAGGGGGCTCCACAGCCTGGGTACTAGGTGAATTTACAGTTAGTTGGAAAAGATGAGAGTCTTCTTGACAAGATGACTTGACAAGATGAGAGTCATTCTTTCCTTACGCATAAAATCTTGCATGTTCAGCCATTAATAGTGCCTAGAAAAGCTAATAAAATGGTAGAGGGGAAGTACTTTGGCATTTTTAAGGGCTACTATCCTGGTTTCACAAGGCTTCTTCTGGGACAAAAGGCACTGATTGTCACCTGCTGTAGGGCCACACCAGGGGAGGGGATTAGATTAGACTAGTTGTAAGGTTCCAGAGACAAGGTTCAGCATCTAATTCTTGTTTTCTTGGGATGGGACTCAGGGAGTTGGTTTATTTCAGTGAAGTCTTCATAGAGAGGATGTATAATCACTTGTCAGGGATGGTGTCAAAGAGATTCATGTTCAGAAACAGGTTGGATTTGGATGATATCTTGGTTCCTCTCTAAAGCAGAGGGATTTAGATTGGTAGACAACAAATTTTTTTCTAACAATCAGAGTACTGTTCTAAAGTGGAATGGGCTACCTCTGGAGGGAGTGAGACCTCATAGATGAGGCCTTCAAGTAATGACTGTGTGATCCTAAGTCAAGGACTCTGTTGAAGGAATTCTTGTTCATATATAAGTTGAATTTGATGCCTTCTAATGTACCTTCCAGATTGGTGACTTTCTGTAAGAAGGCTTCACTGCCATTCTCAGGGCTGAACTGACCTAAGCAGCCAGGAGTCCTCTAGACCTTTAAGGCTCAGATTTTTTAGAAGCAGTTTGGGGATGCTGAGGGGCCTAATATGCATATCAAGTATTCCAAGCCAGGAGTTCCCAAAAATATATTGCCAAAGGAACTGATGAAACTGTTACAGGCCTTGAGTTGAAAAATGAGTCCCAGTTATAACTATGAGTTGTCCCTCCTGACACATCAAATCTCATATCTTCCAAGTTGGCACAAATCCCTCTGACTTCCTGATGACCTTAACAAGTCAGGGGTTATATGAAAGCCCGTGAAAGGAATAGGCAAGTATGGGTTACAAGACTGAAAACAGAGAAGTTCCTTTTTCTGTTTTTTCCTAATTTGGAATATGATCATATTTATTAATTTTTGTATACTGTGGTCTAAATAATATTTACAACTGATGGAATTAAATATTTTATAAATAACACTTATTTGTAAATAGATATTTTATTTTACTTTACTTAATATTATGTACATAAGTGAAGTTGTTTTTTTCCCTATGAATGAAACATTCCTATTAGAAGATTCTGTCACTAATAGGTACTCTCCAACCCAAACTCTCATACCCATCTTGGTCATTCCTAGCTCACCTTAGTCCTGTGCCAATCAAATCTTTACCACTTTTACTATACTTTTTTTGCTATGACCTCTAGAACTTTCTGTTTCACTGCAAGCACTCTTTTTTATCCAGACTTACTTTAAAAGTTTTTAGTTTATTTCACTGCATTAATAAAAACCTGACACTCATTCAAATGATGACTCTGTTTACTGATGTTCAGTCTGTTTCCATTCCCCTCCTCTCTAAACCATGGATCCACAACACACTTTTTCCTCCCTAAACCTCTACTTTCTGTCTTAGAAACAACTTTAATATTGCCTAGAGATGAGAGGTCCTGGGTTCAAATTTGTTATCAGATACTTCCAAGCTATGTGACCCTGGACAAGTCATTTAACCCTCATTGCCTAGCCATTTTCTGCTTTGGAACCAATACATAGTAATGATTCTAAGATAGAAGGTAAGGGTTTTAGAAAGAAAGAAAGAAAGAAAGAAAGAAAGAAAGAAAGAAAGGAAGAAAGAAAGAAGGAAGGAAGGAAAAAAGAAGAAAGAAAGAACTATAAAATAAAAGGGCAAGGACTAGGCAAATGGGATTAAGTGACTTGTCCAGGGTCACATAGCTAGGAAGTATCTGAGGCTAGATTTGAACCCAAGTCTTCCTGATTCCACTGAGCCACCTAGTTGTCTCATGTTACACATTTGGATTCTTATCCCTGGATAGCAGGGAGGGCCTTTACTCTTCAGGACATTATTTGCCACTGTCAACTTGTCCCAAGATCTTTTTCACAGAATGATATAGAAACTTGAGCCTAGAACAGACTTTTGAGGTCAACTTGTGGGAATCCCTCCCTGAAGAGATAAAGAAGTGATTGCTCAAGTGATTTGCATAAGGGGGACTAGGCCCTAGGGCTTTTTCCATGATGTCACCCTGCTTCCCACTAGTGCCTCTCTAGGTGTTCTATATAGGGAACTAAAAGGAGTTTTGAACTGCCTCCCTGCAGACCTCTCCAGAGAGAGGAAAACAATAGGAACAGAAGCAGGAGGTTTCTATTTATTTGATTCTCGGTGTAAAATGAGATCTCTTAGCTTTTGTCTCAGCCAAAAGTAAACGTGAAAGCCAGGTGCAGACCCATCATCAATTATCTTGCCCACTTTTGTTATTGTGGAAAGGGCACATTTGTACAATATCATGGCAGGATTCAGTGTTGATCTGTGGCTATGGGAGAGAATGAAGGTCACTAGTCCTCTTTTTCTACCTCCCGAGATGATGTCAGCACCTAGCTCACATTTTTCTTCTCTTTTCTGTCTCTTGCCATTATCCTCTGCAATGTTAATATCAGGCCCCTCAACCTCTAAGATCCTAGTGTTAGCACAGGCTTATGCACAGTGGGAGGTCAAGGGAGGGCTGGGCAGGTTGGCATGGCCTTGCAAACAGAGTTCTGTTCAGATGAGATGGCCTAACTAGGATTCAGTTAGTATGTTGAGAGAAGAATCATCCAGGATTATCAGGACAAACTGAAGGAAAGAGTGCAGGTAGGACAGGCAGGCCTAGGTTGGCCAGAAGCCTAGCCCAGGCAGGGGCACATGAGCAGAACATGGTCTGACTACATGGAGATTTGTCAGGGCCCAGGGATCTAAGTGGACAGGAAGAAAATTGGGCAGGGAACAGAGTGTTAACAGGGAATATGTAATGGGTCTGGTATAGGGAATGCATTCCAAAACAAAGTATAACTGAAAACAAGGCTAGCAGGTGTGTAGCTTCTCTCCAGAGTGAAATATAGAACCACATAAGATTAAAATTGATGACTAAAATCCTGGGAGAGACCATATCCACTGTGAGAATACTTACAATTTTAAAACTTCCCTTGCCTTTATTCTGCTGAACCTAATCTTCATTAAATCCTAGTGCCTTATCACTAAAAAGGCACTATTCAACTTTCAGAATCTTTTAATTCAGCATTCTTTAACCCTTTCCCCAAATTTCCCATCTTCATCTGAATTTACAACTTCCTTAATATCTGTCTTTTCTCATACACACAGAATTTGCTTTCTGTATTCACCAAGACCTAAAATTGCTTAATTCCTCACATTTCACTTGGACCTTTAGCCCATCTTCCTGAATTCATTGTACTATTTTTCCACCCTGACCACATGATAAGCTAATTCAATACTGCTTCTCTCTCACTTAAATTATTTTGATTGGACCTTCCACAGGGCTTTCCATCAAAACTCCAACAATAGATTGCCATCCCCACTTACTCCCAGGGGTGTATGGGATGCTCAGGGAGGAATAATATCTTTGGTATGGAGGGCTTGTTGTGCCCTCCTAGGGCAGCCCTCCAGCCTCTGACCCTCTCCTGACACCCAGCTCTCACTTGTGGCTCCCAGTAGCTGCTAGCATGCGGCAGCGGCCACACCCCGGGCAACGGCTTCAACAGGCCGGCCAAACCTTGTGAGGGTAGCCATCGGGTCAACGTCGACCCCTGGTGAACCAGGGCTTTGCTCACCCAGCATGTGAAGACTGCTTCGGCTGAACAGACAGAAGAAACCAATAAGAAGGTTCAACGGCTGAGAGGGCGACGCAGCAAAGTACTGTGGAGTGCTTAGGGCATGTTGGAGCACAAAAGACAACCAGGCCATCCAATGCAGCTGAGGAAGTCTCCAGACGTAACAATTTTTTGTGCCACTGGACTTCCAACGCCGAGAGAGTGGGACTGTCTCTGTGCATCGGCTTTTCCACTTAAATCTTCCTCAGTTACCGAGAGACTACTACTAACTAACTAACTACTAACACCCAATTTTGCTATATTGTGTTCTCAAAAAGTTCCCATTATGCAAAACAGCACAATACAAACCACAGAGCTTGTGGGAAAAATAGGATTAGGGACACAATGCTCAAAAATTTTATCAATTCGGGGCAGCTAGGTGGCACAATGGATAAAATACTAGGCCTGGAGTCGGGAGGGCCTGGGTTCAAATTGGATCTTAGACATCTCCTAGATATGTGACCTTGGGAAAGTCACTTAACTCTGTTAGGCTAGCCCTTGCCACTCTTTAGTCTTAGAACTCTTACTAAGAAAATGGGAATAAAAAACTCCCAACAAAACTTTATCAGTAATTAAAAAAAGAATCTAACTTTTAAAATGATAGCTTTTTATCAATACTTAGTGGCAGTTATGTACATGTTAAATAGTTGAGAAATACATAAATACCATAATTAATAGTGGTAGCATCTGCAGTGTTGGGCTGCTGCTTGGCTTTGCCAGGTTCCCACGGCCAGGGCTGGCAAAGTTTCTTGCAAGTTGGGCAGGTTATAACTCTGAATCTTGGAGTTGGAGGTCATGGTGGAAAAGTTGAGGGAAGTTGGTTGTGTGAGCAGCCCTCTCTACCCACAGCTCCAACTGTACTAGAAGATAATACAATAAATGGTACTTTACTTAAGAAAAACCTCAAGTTTGCATGTGGAAGTAGGTGTTAGAAGGGTTGCAGTTTGTGAATTATTGTGAAGTGGTACAATCTTCTGAATTCTCACTATTTGTCAGAAGAAACTAAGCATCAGCAAATCAGAAATCTGAGTTATACTAAAAATGTTCTCTAACCAGTTGTGCTAGAACAAATTTGAGTTTTCAAAGAGAAGAATTATAGCAAAATTGACTATATTTGTTTCTTTCTATTCCCTGAGTAGGAAGAGGTAGAACTTTGCAGACTAGATCCCATCACAAATTCACGCTGTCAGAGATCAACTTAGTCCTCATCTGTATTCAACAATCCTTTTATTCATCTCTTATAAGTTTTAAGATTTTCCCTATAATGGCTATTTTAGATCTTTCCCCCCAAGACTCCCATCCCATCCTTCTTCACTTTTGGTTACTTCTTTACTAAATAGATTGAGGTCACATAGAATGAATTCCCTTATTTTCATCTTAACTTCCCTGCCTTTATATCCATTTTCTCAATCTTGTAGCTAGTTTTTAAAAAGAAAGGTATTCTTCTTCCTTTGTGAAACTAGCTTCTTCAGCTATGCCCTAAATGTCATTCTTTCCTGCCTCCTGAGGCAGGGAAACTTGATTCCACACTAATCTCTTATCTCTGGCATCTTCAGCCTCTTTAGCTCCTTTGACCTTTTTTCCCTTCAATTCAAATAAGAAATGGTCATTAATTGATTACTTGTTATGGAAACAAAGAAGATGTGATACACTGACCTTGCCCTCAAGAAGCTTATACTCTATTAGCAGGACTGAGAGATATGGTCAAATAACTATGATTCTAAGCAGAACAAGAAAGATTTGGTCCTCTCTGATGAGACATCTCTACTGGACTCCTCTGATGAGAAATTTGTAGAGAAAAGTTCACTTGGGTCAAAGAAGCATGGAAGAGGTGGTATCCGAGTAGGGCTATGAAGGACATTAGAGTTCTTAAGAGGTAGAGATCAGTGTAGGGAGGTGGAAAATTTGTGGGGAATCCATTCTAGAAATGGTGAACAGCATAAGGAAAGACAAGGGGAGAGTATAAAATGAGAATGGGGGACAGTAACCCAGTTTTGCTAGAACAGAGTGCATTAAGGGAAGTAGTGATATTTAGGTCTGGAAAAGCAAGTTGGAGCCTTGAATGATAGAAAACAGAGTTCTCTTATGGCTTCATACATGCTATCTCCCAATTTTTTTTTAATTCTTTAATTCTTTTTTTTTGAAAAATTTATTTAATTAGATAATTTAGAATATTTTTCCATGGTTACAAGACTCATGTTCTTTCCCTCCCCTCCACTGCCTCCTGTATCTGACATGCAATTCCACTGGGTTTAACATGTGTCACTGATCAAGACCTATTTCCGTATTATTAATATTTGCACTAGGGTGATCTTTTAGAGTCTACTTTCCTAGTCACATCCCCATTGACTCATGTGATCAAGCAGTTGTTTTTCTTCTGTGTTTCTTTTCCCAATTATCTCCCAATTTGTAAAAAATGGTTCTAATTTCTACCAATTCCAAGAGTAGAAAGTGGAAATAAAGAGAAAAAAATTTCCTGAATGAAAAGTTCTCAGCAGTATCAGATGTTACAGAGAAGTTGAAATGTCCTGTGAAAAGGCCATTGGATTTGGCTACAATGAGGTCATTGGTGATTTCCAACACATCTGATTCTACTGCTAATTCTTCTACTGCTTCCTCTACCACTGCCTTCAAGAAACCTACTTTGATAATTCTAACTTTTCTCTATACTATTTTGTACTTATTTGTAGTGTAGAATTGACATCTCATATATTACCTTCTATCTGTAATGTACAATTCTATTGTGTAATTTTTGTATCAGTAGTTAAAGCATACATTTATAATACTAATTTGCTTACTAGTAATTTTATATCTCATTTCTCCAACTGAATTCACTATGGGAGGGACTATTCCATATTGCCTAGCACCATACTAACTAAGTTCACAGCAGAGGTTTGGTTAACACTATGCTCTGCATGAGGGGCTTAAGAACACAATATACAAATTTGTATGAATAACCCACAAATTTGGGTATCTCTGGAATTAACAAAGACTTAGTGCTTTGCCCCACCACTTCCCAGCCCACTCTCAAAATTATATTTTGCTGTTTTTGAGACTAGCACAGAATAGCACATCTGAGGACAAGGGACAATGCCAAGAAATGAAAGGCATATCAAAGGAATGCCAAAATTAAATCAACTTCTATCTTGGGAACTTCCATCATTGGTCTATTCCCATCGAAAAATCAAGGCAACCAGAGAATAAATCCAAATTGTTGATAACCTGTGGGGATCAACAGGGATTCAGTAGGCTGGCTGCCAAAAGTCAGGTGCCTGAAGAAAAAGTCTGACTTTGCAGTACATATAAAACCACTAAAGATAAGGAGTCAATGAAGGACTCCACACATGGGAAGGGCTATTCAGTTTCACCCAGCCTTCCAAGCCTTGCCCTTTCACAAATACTCATTAACCTAACTGGTCTCACTGATTCTGAAGCACCCACAATTTTATTTCTTGCCAGTCAGCAAACATATTTTAGATCACTCAGGAATAGGCCAACAACTCCCCTGGGGCTGGGCAAATCCTGCCCGGTAATCACTCTACAGTGAGTTGACATCACAGGCAAATCCACAAAGCTACTCACTAATAAGCACATAGAGCAGAAAAGTTCTCTCCACCAGCGTAGACAAAAAATGTTTGGGTAGTCAGAGCAGTTTAGAAGACAAGACAGATACTGCTTAGAAAACATTTACAGCAGCAAAAGCAGAGCTGCATGACAGCCCATATGTTCTGTATGCTCTTAAGCCCTGGATCTCTAAAATGATGCCAGAAAAATATATCCCTCCATATTCTGGATTAACTATCCAAGTGGGCAGTCAGACATATGTCTAGGAGGCTAGCCAATCAAAATAATATGTAGGGTGGTAGGGGTGGGGAGAAATTATTTAAGGGCAAACAGGATGATCTCTACTATACAATAGCAAGACAAATCTTATTGGTCTTTGTCCCTTCATGACTCTATGGTTGCAAATCTAGGCAAAGTCATAAGAAAGTTACCAGTCCAGCCCTTTGCCAATACCATTGTTATGGGCAATGAGAATTTTTTTAAACCTCTTCTTGCCTTTGTGTTGAAATGGGGCCAATGGTCAGAGAGGATGTGGCAGGGCTTAGCATTAGCAGGCAGTGCCAGAAATTCTATTTAGATTAATACATATGACAAAAAATAAGAGGTGGGCCAAGCCTGGATTTTTTGTTTGGAAGGGAAAAATATTAGTTATGGCATATCTTTAAAAAAGAAAAATAAAATCAAAAACCAAATCTTAAAATATAAAGCAAAAGGAAAAGGTTCTTTACTAGGTTTCTTCTGAAATGCCTCTAAAATTCTAAATCACAAAAGTTGGAAGTTACAGAAAATACTCTTTAAAGCTGACTTTTTTCCTTAAAAAAATTTTACATGTATGTCTATAATCTCATAATCAGAAACTATTTTATTTGATGGTATTCCTCTGCTATACATGTTTTTTTTTCTTTCCATAAACCCTTCCCTTCTGTGTCTTAGAATCAATACCAAGTATCAGTTTCAAGGCAGGTACCTCAAGAGAGGTAAGGGCTAGGCAATTGGGGTTAAGTGACTTGTCCAGGGTCACACATCTAGGAAATGTCTCAGGCCACATTTGAACTCTGGCTTACCATCTCCAGGCCTGGCTCTCTATCCACTGAACCACCCAGTTGCAGTCTATGTTAAACTTTTTAGCCACAAAAGCACAAAAGACCACACCATCCCCTTTCTTACTCCATCACTAAAGAGAAGCTGTGAGGTCATCTTTAGAGGTAGCTTAGGAGAAAGTGCCCCAGTCATCATGACAGAATAAAGACTGTGAATAGAGTTCCTCCGAAGGGATTAAATACCTCAGGTTCCTCTGGTGAAGATACCCTATAGAGGCTAGAACACTGAAGAATCACTGTGAAGGTCTGAAATCATATTTGTTGTTCAGTTGGTTTTAGACCAAACAACAGTGGTTTTTTATAACAAAACCTGCTTTAAAATACTGTATCTTGGTAATACAGGTATAATCCAAATAAAATTGCTTACCATCTTTGAGACAGGGAGGGAAAGGGGGGAGGGTGACAATTTGGATCTTATAACTTCAGAAAACCTCTGTTGAAAATTGTTATTATATATAATTGGAAAATGTCTTTGAATTAAAAAAAGAAAAAAAATACTGTATCACTAGGCAAGTAGCACTAATATATGTATACATAAACATATATCTACATATACCAAACATAGTTTTTTAGTAAATAGGGAAAATAAGTCTTTAGGAGCAAAAATGAAACATTTAAAGCCACAAATATTAATTACCTTGTGAACCAGTAAATTCCCCACAGTTGGAGGTGTTCAAGCAGAGACTGGATAACTATGTTTGAGGAATGTGGTAGAGGGGATTAGGTCATTAATAGGCGTGAATAACACGTAAGATCCCTTCTAATTCTATAAGTCTGTGATGCTATGTGGCAAAGTTCTATTAGAAAGTTTGAGCCATTTCATTCAACTGGTCAGGGTATGGGCATGCTAACAAAATCAAGAGCATGGTTTCAATCTAATTTAGAATAATAATAAGCTAAGTACAAAGAGAAATTTTCCCATGGTCATCCCAACCTATTCCTGCTGTCTTACAAATAGATCCCTGTGAACAAAAGGAGGATTAGGGTTAGGATGTGGTCAGAATGGCAATCAGTTTTGCTGAAGTATTTTTCTATACTACAAGAGCAGATTCTGAGGAGGATAGGACAGAAGACTTAAAAATTTATTTTTATATTTCACTTGTAATCTAGTCTTCCCACTGCCTCTCCCTTATGGAACAAATATAAAAACAAAAAAATAAAACTCTCATCAAAAGCATGCATAGTACAGGAAAACAATTTCTATGGTGAAAAATCTTTTAAACCAAAACATCAATGGAATTTTTCTTAAAAATCAGGACTAGGTGAGAATGTAAATTAATAAGATCAACCCATAATAACTACTAGGAAAAAAAACTCAAAAATATGTTCTCTCTCTCTCTCTCTCTCTCTCTCTCTCTCTCTCTCTCTCTCTCTCTCTCTTCTCTCTCTTTCTCTCTCTCTCTCTTTCTCTCTCTCTCTCTTTCTTTCTCTCTCTCTCTCTCTCTCCCCCCACCCCCCCAATGACTTTATTGGTTTGGGGAACTCTCAGTAAGGAAACTCTGTATACCAATAAATAGCACTGACTGATCTATAACTTAATGTCTGAATTAGTTGCCAGGTGGCAGTAAAAGGTTAAGAGTCTTGCACAGGGTCACATAGCCTTGATGGATCCCAGGACTTCCTGACTCTGAGATCAGTCATCTTTAATGCCACACTGCCATCATCCAGTTGGCAACCTTGGGGAGATAAAACCTGGCAACTGGGGGAAAGAGCTGTAGTCCCTGCCTCCTCAGCAGTAAAAACTGCTGAAGACCTGGAAAAGAAAGATCTCATCATCAAAGTCCTTGGCATTTTCCAGTGGTTCAATATCAGAACTGGCCATAGTACTATCAAAGGAAATGGCATTAAAGAAGATGCATTACCATCTGCTTTGTTGCTGCATCCTAAGGACTATTGATGGTTCTACCTGATTTGCAGATGAGGATTTCTTACATGTATCATCTCCCCCTTTTAGAATGTTGGTTCCTTGAGAGAAGAAACAATCTTATTATTCCTTGGTGCTTTGCACAAAGGAAACATAATATATGCTTTTTCACTCATTCATTCACAAACATCACTGAAAACAAATGTTATTTTTATCAAGTACTTGGGCCAAGGACAGGTTCTTAGGGCACTCCAATTAACAGGGTTCTATTAATGATGACTTGTTGATCCACTTATTCAACTATTTCTGAATTTACTAACTGTACTATCATCTAGTCTACATTTTCCCACCTTGTTCATTTATCTCTAATTCATCTTCCACATAGATGCCAAAATGATAATACTAAAGCAAATATCTGTGTCACTCCCCAGTTCAAGAAGCTTCAATAGCTCCCTGTTGACTCAGGGATCAAATACAAATTCCTCTGGCCTTTAAAGCTTTTCTGACTCTGATCTACCTGTCCAGACTTATTAAACACTAATCCCTTTCACACACGTTTCCAACAAAACTGCCCTACTTGCTGCTCTTTACACAAAACACTGATTCTCATGTCTATGCCTTTAAGCAAGTTGTCCCCCAATTTCTGAAATGCTCTCTGTTCTCACTTAACCCACTTAAAATCCTAGTTTCCTTCAAAGCTTGGTTCAAGTGTCTCAACCTCCTAAATGAAGCTTTTCCCAGTGACTACAGCTGCTGGTTTCAAATAAATTGTACTTATTTTGTGTATATTTTATATTAACTTATCTGTGTATGTGTTGTTTATAAGTTCCATAAGGGCAAGAGTTATTTCATTTTTGCCTTTGTGTTCCCAACATCTAGCACAGTGCCTAACATAATAAACTGAATAGTTATTGACTAGTTATTTATTCTAAATAGTTTAAATGAAACATGAATGATGTTAGAGGCTTGCATTTGATAAATATGAACTGGCAGAAAGAGAACTGTTAGTCAAAATACTTGTTCCAGTTCTGTCATGAACTAATTGTGTGACCTTGGACATGTCACTTTATTATCTATATATTTGTTTCATTCACAGGTCAAAGGCAAAATATAATTATTACATCAGAACACAGGGCATTTCAACTAGTTTCCTTTTAGAAAGGGAAATGTACCAAAAGAAGGAAAAAAAAGTCCAAAAACTTAATTTGGGTCCTTATTTTGCTAATTTTTTAGCCACATGATCTTGGGCAAGTGAAAATTCCTCAGAGCCCCAGTTTCTTTATCTGTATTTGCATTACCTACTTCAGCAATGAGAATGCTCATTTAAAAACTTAAGTGAGAAGTATATTTAAAAATGAAAAACCTATTTCAATATAAGCTATTGGCAATAATACAAATTCTACCTTTTAATATTAAGTCAAAAGATTTTTCAGAGTTTGCATATTAGGTACTCTAATATAACAGTTTTCAAACTTTTTGGTTTCAGGACCCCTTTTACCTAATGTAGGATTTTTAGCTTCCGTAAGTGTTCAGCTCAAGCATCATCTTCTACAAGGGGCTTTTCTTGATCTCCCTAGTTGCTAGTGACACTCTCCAAAACCTGATCTTATTGTACATGTGTAAATGCTGTCTTCCTTAGAGAATTCAGTAAGCTCTTTGAAAGCAGAGATTTTTTCATTTTTATCTTTGTATCCCCAGTCCCTAGTATATTGTGGGCCCCTAATAAATGTTTCTTGAGTAGGGAGATAATATGATATAAACTCTTCTGTTTGGCTTTTAAAGTCCTTCACAACCTGGTCCAAAGCCTTTCAGGTCTCATTATTTAGTACTCTCCCTTCCTTCACTCTTCTGTCCATGTCATATTGGCCTACTCTTGTCTTTACACCTAGGATTCTGTTTCCTGCCTAGGCACTGACCATCCCTCATATCTAGCAGGCATCCCCTTCTTATCTCTGCCTTATGGGATCCATTTCTGAGCTCCAGCACTACCTTTTAAAAAAATCTCTACCTTCTGTAAGAAGAGTGGTGGTAAGGATCAAGATAATTGAAGTTAAGGACTTGCCAGGTCACACAGCTAGGATGTGTCTGGATCCAGATTTTAACCCAGGACCTCCCAATTCTACACGTGGCACTTTATCCACTGCAACACTACCCTTTATACATAGTCGTTTTGGTTACCTATAACTGCTAGTGTCCTTCCTCCTTATTTTTTATTAATTTTGTATTTATTCTTTTTACTTATAAACATACATGCTGTTTTCAAGCTCTTGCAAGTAGAGATTTTTAAAAATTTGCTATTGTTTAGCAATGCATAGTAATACAATTAAGTCCCTCCTTTGTGTCAGGAACTGTGTTATGTAATGCCGGTATACAACTGTTGGGGCATGATAATGGTAAAGTCTAATTCAAGCAGTGTAGTCAGTGGGAAATAATTGTATGCACTTCTGAGTCTTCTTTAAATGGGGTTTTGGAAGGAGTTTTTTTTTTTTTTTTGCGATGCCTTCCAGCCTTCTAATGAGAGGGGCAGAGGTAAATGAGGGTCCTGATGAGGTTAGAGTATCAGAGTTGGTGAAATCTCCATGATGATGCAATTCTTGGACGCTTGCTGATTGACCCAATACAATCTTTTATTTTACAGATAAGAAAACTGAAGCCCAGAGAGGTTGTGTCTTTCCCAAGTGAACCTACATCCTGAGTCCAAACCCAGTGTTCTTTCCATTAGACCATGGTGCCTTCCTAAACCAACAAGCTTCTTAGTGAGTAGAATCTCTTTTCTAACTTCTTATGAAGCAGCTGTCAACCAGAATGATTAAAAAAAAAACAAAAACAAAACTTCTCCACTCTATTAAGGTTGTTTTACAAATTTCAGACTTGTCTTCCTTGCTTTCCCCTTTGATACTCCTTTGTTATTTCATAGAATCATAGAGTTTCAAAAGTTGGAAGGGACTTTAGTGGTCAACTAAGCCAACAACAGAGTAATCCCTACTACATCCTGTTCTACAAATGGTTCTCCAATCTCTGCCTAAAAGACCTTTGAGATGTGAAACCCATTACCTTTTGAAGCAGCCCATTCTACTTTGGGAGAGCTCTAATCCCCAGGGAATTTTTCTGAATATCAAACCTAAATTTACCTTTTTGCACTGTCTCCACCAGGAGCAATAGCTCCTGGTTCTGCCCTCTGGGACCAAAGAGGACAAATCTAATCTCTTTTCTACATGAAAGCCCTTTGGATACTTACAAGACACTTATCATAATCTTCCTGACTCTTTTCTTTTCCAGGCTACACATGCCCTATTCACTCTGGGAGTGCCTGAGCCGAAGCTGCCTTGGCCAAGTTTACTTATTAAACTTGTACCCACCTTCATTCTTGAAGCAAAAGTAAGTAAAATTGTTTAAAACCTGGGTTGCTTTTCCATTAGAAATTATAGGCACTTGCCAAAATCATCCTGGGACTAATTGGAATAGCTATCCCCACAAAATATTGAAACATACTGAGCCTGTGCTCCAATAGCCAAATGCTGCATACACCAGCCTTTCAGATAACCAGGTCAGCTGAAAATCTAGAGACAAAGGGGCATTTCATATAGTCTTACTTTGGCAGTTGTAACAACATTTTATATGCCAGATCTTTACAAGATAAAATGTTCCCTGTATTTCTGACCAAACTCATCATTGAGGAACTAAGGAACTACCTGAAAAGATAGAGCATTATTCCTAGCATTTCAATATGGAATAAGTAATGTTCAGTAATAATCACAAGGCTTTTTCATTTTTTTCTATTTGTATGAATATAGGCTGGAGTTTGGAGGTTCCTTCTGGCTACTTAGGGAAAGGAAGATGGGTCAAGTAGTAGCAAAGCACAACTCAGACATCCCTTTGCTTTTAGAAGGAAGCAGCTAGAGAGAGACAGATCTGAGAAAGACCCCAAACACTCAACTCTTCATCCTTTGTGTTAGTTTCATTCAAGCTCAAAAAATAAAAACTGGAAACCATCTTCTGAAATCAGAATTAGTAAGCATGAATTCTCTTTTTTGGTGGCAGGAATGAGTATTTGAGGAGAGGTTCATGCTAAAATGGTCCTGGCTCTGTTAAATGCCAAGAGAGGAAACAATCCATATCTATAAAGCTAATTATATAATGGCAAATTATTTTGTCAATAATAGCAGGGATGAGGCAGCATGATGTAAAGAATACTGAGAATATTCATTCTGGGAATCAAGAAACTTGTCTCCAGCCTTATACTAGCTATATAATCTTGGGCAAATTAATTTAATCCTGTGGTCTTAGTTTTCTCATTTATAAAATGAGGAGGTTGGCATAGAGATCTACACTAGATCCTTGCCAGCTCTAACATTCTATGATTAGAAAAGTTTAAAGATACTTTAAGAGTTGTGGATAATTGTACATGTTAATTTTATTTTAGTAAAAATCCTTAATCACTATTCAAAGGAGTCTCAACAAATATGGGCAGGGTTAATTTTGACTCAAAATATAATCTTATTTAGCTTCCATTCAGTAAGACTGAGCCTGTCTGGCCAAAGTCAGGAACAGCAGATGCAAAATGCCAGCTGGTTAGGTCAGTTGGTTTGAATACCATACTAACTGAGGCAAAGGGCATGGGTTCAATCCCCATATTCTCTGCTTCATTGTCACACTATGGGCCTCTTAACCCTGAGTGGCTATTATAAGGGGGACTGGGTGAGGAAGGGTGAATAGACCAGTGCAAATCTACTACTAGAAAAACAGCTTCAAGTGGATCCCATGTGGATGGTGCATCAGTTGTGAAAAATAGGCTATTTAACAGGTGCAAAGACTAAACTAGTAATTCCACTGTGTAAGGAATTCTTGACCAAGGAAACTTCCTCTACCAATGCAGACCAGAACCCTGCCTGAAACTTAACAAGAGTTAAAGACAAGAGAATCACACAGCATATACGATCAGAGTAGGACTTGAACCAGGCATTTCTGACTAAGCTTGGTTCTTTATCCATTTTACAATGCTGCTTCTCAGTATATTTAACATAAAGCTGTAAGGCAAATAAATATATAGATACCTCATAACAGTTTATTACATGTAGAGGCAGCTAAGTGGTGCAGCAGAGAGAGCACTGGGCCTGAAGTCAAGAGGACCTGAGTTAAAATCCAACCTAAGACATTTGCTAGCAGTGTAACCTTGGGCAAGTTGCTTAACTTCTATCTGCCTCAGTTCAGTCATCTGTAAAATGGGGATATAATAACAGCACTCATCTCCCAGGGTTGTAGTGAGGATCAACTGAAATATTTGAAAAGTGATTAGTACACTACCTGGTCCATTGTAGATGCTATATAAAGTTATTATTATTTATTCCTCAAAGCACAATTAGATATATAAAAAGAATAATGTAACTAATATAACTAATAGCCCATAATGTTAGTCCAATCTTCCAAGTTTAGTATTTTTATGATTTCAATTACTGTGAATATTCTCTCCAAGGACTCAGGTGGAAAGGTTTCCACTATAATTTTTAAACTGACACATATTTTAAAAAGCCTAATCCATTTAAGAAGGGCAGTTAGGTAATGCAGTGGATAGAGTCCCAGTGGACTTAGGGTCAGGAAGACTCAAATTCTTGAGTTCAAATCTGGCTTCAGACATTTAATAGCTGTGACCCTGGGCAAGTCACTTAATTTTGTTTTAGTTTCCTCATCTATAAGATTAATTGGAGAAGGAAATGGTAAACCATTTCAGAATCCTTGCCAATAAAATTCCAAATGAAGTCATGAAGAGTCAAGCATGACTAAAAAAAAATCTGAACAATAATTCATGTAAGTCCAACCTGATGAACTAAACCATCATACTCCTACCCCACAGAGAGCTGGAACACCTTCCTAACATGCCATTATCATAATGAATTTCCTTCTTCCATTCACAATTAACACTGACAATTTTCAAAGTCTACTCAAGGCAAGATGAACATCTCTTCAATCCAGCTGCTTTCTTTAGCCATGATCATGATCAGTCAGGCATTTTATCAAGCTGTCTGACACAGAAGTTGGAGAGGGAAACACAAAAGTAATGGAACTCTCAGACCTCACAGTCACTATCATGCCAGAGAAAGATACATCCCACCAAATATAGTATGTGACATTTGACACAGGATCCAATACTGTTCTCCCTGAAACTTCATATCTAAGTTTATGCAAGGGTGGCAGTCACCTGAGCTATTTTGATGTGCATCAGGGAGGTCTAAGGAAGCTGCTAAAAGGCAGTGGCTGGGAAAAGTTAAGAGTCAAATACACCATGATTTATTACTGTCTGCAATCAGCAAATTCAACTGAGTAGATAATTCATCTTATTTTTCCATCTTTGTTGTATAAAACCATAATCTCAAAGACCAACTCAATTCAAAGACCTAATACAGTAGAACCCAACTAGTGAAACTAGCTTATGTTTACATTTGCCTAACTGCCATGCAATGAAATTTAGAAGGAAAAAGAAAAAGGAATCACAGGAAACTGTCAAATATAAAAGTAGAGTGGTTAGAAAGCTCTTATATTGTATCATATTAATTTAAAAACTGATCCTGGCTGAGCATAGCTATCATAGCTTTGACCTCAATGCAGATTTTGGCTCTGTTAAAAAAAATAAAAGTATTTGAGAACTACCCTACTCTGATGGGGCAGGCAAAAATGAGCCAGTATATGTAACCCATCAGGACCCATGTCACGACTAGAACAATATACTTCCCTATGTACTGTTCCTATCAAGAAGAACAGTCCTCATGCAGAGTCACTGCTGAAGACTGGCGCTTCAGGCCCAGGACTTGCAGTTCAGACTTCAAATATACTAGCATGCCATCAGTATATATTTTTTTCATCTCCTTTCCCCATGCAAATATAGTAGAATACTATATAACACAGTTATTTATGTTTTTTGCTATAACGCAGGTTAAGTCAGACTCCTAAAATATCAGAATTGAAAGGTAATTTGGAGATTTTTCTACTCTGACCCCTTGTTCATATCAAAATCATAAAAGCAAACAGCAATGAAAAAGGTTATGGTAGTCTCAAACAGTCCTTTCAACCATAAGTGTATTTTAAAGAAAAATTTCTTTAGATAACTTACTCATCTTAATCATCACATGGTGAAAAGAAGGTCTTCACTACACCATACCTTAGCTGCCAAATGTAGACTTCTTCCCTCATTACCCCAACTCTTTAGATTAGATTGAACAGGGCAGAGGGACTGCCCCACCTAGAACAGCATCCATCCTCTAGTGAGTGCCCCATAAACATTAGCTGAAAACGATGGCTATGAATCCCTTCCTTCACCTCCACTGAGCTACCTCCCCACCCCCACCCCAAGCTGTTCTGAAATCACAGGACTCAACAACCAGTTGGGATTGTCCAGATCTGTTTCCCCAAACCAGTCCCGGCAAGAGAGAGTGAGGGAATGGGCAGGGGGTCTTTGACATAGCCTCAAACTGATTTCCAGCTCCTGGGATGGGCCCCCCCCCAAGCTCTTCTTCCCCCCTCCAATCCCCCCCCTCCCTCTCCATCTTTCCTGGCCCACACCAGAAGAAAAAACCGGAGAGGATAAAGGATGCCAGGTTCAGGAAAGGTAGGGGGTGGGGGGGATAAGGAAGGACGGAAGGGGGGGAAAGAAATGATTCCTTGAAGACTAGAGGTGCGGAGGGGGCCCCATGTAGTGGGCGGGGAGGAGAAACCCCCAAGGGGTGGGGGGAGGCCCCGGGCGGCCTGGGGAGGGGGAGTGGCTGCCAGGTAGGCCTGCTGAAGGAGGAAGCCGGACCCCTGGGGACAGCAGCCAGCGGATGGTGGGGGACACCAAAAGGCCGGGGACGCCTGGGGGCCCGCCCCCCACCCTGTCACATTCCCTCCCCCCGCCCGGGCCTCTCGCTGACTCAGCCCCACGGCGGCTCCCGTCGCCTCGGCCCCGACTCACAGTGCACGAGGCGATGGCTCCGGCGGAGGCGGCAGCGGGGAAAGGGGGCGGGCGGCGGATGGGGAAGGGGGGGCGGGCGAGGCGACTGTAGCTGCGGCTCCGGGCCGGCCCGGAGGATTGGGGGCTCCGGGGTGGAGGGTCCTAAGCAGAGGCCGCCGCTGTCTCCGGCTCCAACGCACAGAGACTGCGGGGGTAAGAGAGCACTGCGCAGGCGCAATGCGGCCGCCGCTGTCAGAGTCCGAGGGGGCGGAGCTAGGCCACCCGCTGTCTCCACGGCAACCGGGCTCAGGGAGAGAGGGACAGCCTATACCTCTCCGCTCCCTAGCAACGGAACAGGCCACTTTACGTTGCCATATCAACGGGGAACCGTACAGGCCTCCTAAGTCACTTCGGGAACCAGGGAACACTCTTCCCTTGTCACCATAGCAACTGGGAACAACCTTTTCATCTTTTCCCCCTGGCAACTAGTTGACAACTCCCTCCCTCCCCCCTTTTAACTAATCGTCTGGAAGAAGGAAACACATTTCTATCCTATAAGAGAGAGGAGAAGCTGAACTCAGATTCCGTAGCAAAAGGAACGAGCAGAGATAGGCTAGTATTTCTACTCCGTAGTCTATGATGGGATTCCCCATCATGTTTGAGTAGTGTGATGTCTATCTCTAGCATCTGCGACTTTGCCTGCTATTTAAAAAAAAAATGTTTTATTCATACTCTTTTTTTTTTTTCATAAAGGGAGAAGGAAATTTTGATTCCCTTCCCCTTCACCCGATGTAATCACAGAAAATAAAGGACGGATAACAAAGATATTAATTAATATGCTAACAAAGTAAAGATTGGAGATAGCCTGGTGTTCTTTATACAAAAGGTGATGGAGTTCCCTGATTGAACTGGAAGGGGGAACTGGTCATTGGCAGGGTGAAATTTTTAAAGGACCTTGCTCTGGCTGCTCCTTTTTAAAATGATAATTTACCAGCCCTCTGGGACATAGAGGAGGAACCCAGCTCCTGTATATATGCATTGAAAACACATGGAGCTTGAGGAGGAGAGGCCTGGAAAGCCAGAGTGGAGCTTGGGTAGAGGCTGTGATAGTGAATCAATTAAACATAAGGTATATCAGGGCATCAGTCCTTTCTACCCAAGATTCCTCTACAAAGCTCCTGGTTATCATTCTTTTATTTTTTCTTTTTTCATTTTAAGTTCCAAATTCCTTTCCATCCTCTTCTCCTTTCTTCACCTATTGAGAAAGCAAGCAATATGACCTTCATTATATATATATATATATGAAGTTATGCAAAATATATTTCTGTATTAGTCATGTTGCAAAAAAGGAAGGAAAATAAAGCAGAAAACAATATATTTCATTCTGCATTGAGTTTTTCAGTTCTTTCTTGGAAATTGATAGTATTTTTCATCATGACGCCTCTGGAATTGTCTTGGATCATTGCAGTGATTTTTTTTTCATATACCACTCTGTTTCTGTTCCTTAGTTATGCAAATGTTTGTCAAGTTAATAATAAAAAAGAAACTTTATTATCTTCTACTATCCATCCAAACAAAATGGAGAAGCATGAGATACATTCTATATGGATTCACAATATTTTGAAGGAACAGCCTCATAGTAGTCATTAAAACAAGGTTTTTCATGGTGTGCTCTGGGGATCTGTAAAGTAGCTAAGTCTTTCACAGTCTTTTCACTGAAATCATCCTTACAGTATTACGTTTACTATGTACAATATTCTCTTGGTTTTACTCACTTCATTTTACATTAATTCATATATCTTCCCAGGTTTTTCTGAAACGATTACCCTCATCATTTCTTATAGCATA
Organism: Monodelphis domestica; assembly: GCF_027887165.1. Classification (NCBI taxonomy): domain Eukaryota; kingdom Metazoa; phylum Chordata; class Mammalia; order Didelphimorphia; family Didelphidae; genus Monodelphis; species Monodelphis domestica. The sequence goes on along the minus strand of NC_077227.1, from coordinate 516,297,208 downwards.
ATAGTATTCCATCACAATAAAAACCACAACTTGTTCAGCTATTTCTCCAACTGATAAGCATGTCCCCAAATTCCATTTTTTTGCCACAGTTATAATTTTTATTTCTTTTTCCTTTTGGACTCTTTCATAGAAGCCTGAACGCTTGCCTCTAGGTAGAAGCAAGTCACTTTCTTAAAACAATATTTACCAAAGGCAACTAGGCTAAGAGTCCCAGGCCTGGAGATGGGAAGTCCTGAGTTCACATGTGGCCTCAGACACTTCCTAGTTGTGTGACCCTGGGCCCTGGACCTAATCCTTACAACTCTTCTACCTTGAAACCAATACTTTGTATTGATTCTAAAATGGAGGATAAGGGTTTAAAAATGAATTGCCTTTCTTTATTGGGTGTACTCATTTAGGATACAAATAGAAATAGGAAATTGAGAAGAGTATTACAGGAAAGAAAAAATGTACAACTATGACATTTTGCTAGTGACTAGGGGCTCAGAGCTAAGAAAAAAGGAAAAATGGAAGAGAGAATTATAGATTCATTTGTTACAATTTCCCAGAGCAGAGAAAGAATGTTTATATTGGGGAAATAATTTCGCAATAAGTTAATAGTGTATAGGGACAAATAAAAGTCTCTGATGTTGCTTACTAGCCCATCCCAACTATATTTTCTTTTTTCATCAATGTTACTTTGCAATAAATCACTCCTTCCCACAATAAAAAATTCTTTTGTAACAAGTAAGTACAATAAAACAAGTCATCATTGGTCATGTCTAAAAATGTGTGCCTCATTCTGTACCTATAGTTGACTACCTCTCAGCAAAGATTTGTTTTTAACCATTATCATCTTGCCAGAAAGTCTCACCTTTAACCTGATCATTTATCATCCTCCATATTCAGGTAGCTGTATGTCTCTTTTCTGAAGCCCCTAGATGCACCTCCCCAGAAAGGAACTAGGCTCCTGTATTTATCACCTTTCCATTTCTATGATTTTTGAACACCCTTGTCATTTGGTTTTGACTTTCCTTTTAATCAGCTCCCTTTTTTGATCTGTTTAGTTTGGCTTCTGGGTTCTTGGCTGAAAATACCCTCCTTCTCCTCTCACAAAGGTCTCTTAGCTACCTTTATAGTCACAGACTAGTCTAAGAATTAGTCTTTTCTCTTCTGTGACCCCACTACTCATTTTGACAGAGCCCATCACCTCCTTCTCATACTTTAAGTATTTTCTGAATTCCCCTTCTAATGATTTTAATAATTTTTTCTGTCTCTCAGAAGTTTCTCTCCTTATTCTTTTACCTACCAGTTCCAAGTCCTTCAAGGTTGATTTGGACTTTTCTGCTACAATATTCCAAAGATTTCCTTCTTTTAAAAGTTTTATTGATACCTTTTGGGTTTTTTGGAACATCCCACTTATTTCCTAATGTGCTTCTCTCCACAATAAGCCTTGCCTTTAAAAAAAGAAATATAGTTAGTATATGAAATTGATAATATTTATATAAAAGAAATATAGTTCAGCAAAATCCACTGACAAAGTGACTTACATTTGATGCTATATATATGTGTGTGTGTGTGTGTGTGTATATATATATATATATATATATACCCTTCTATACCTATAGTGCCCCATGGGTCATGCCTCCAAAGAAGAGAGAAATGTGTTCCCTTCAACTGTTCTACAGGTACTACAGTACTACAGGTACAAAAGTACTAATTACATTTAATCTGAGTGTAGCTATCTCCTATTGTTGTTTTCATTTATATTATTATAATCATTACATATACTATTTTCCTGGTGGGTTTTTTCATTCTGTATCAGTTCATAAAGCTCTTAATGATTTACCAAACAATAATATTCAATTACATATTCATGTGCCACATCTTGTCCATTTTTCCTCAAATTGACTGGCACCTACTCTGTTTCCACCAAAAATGCCACAGTGGTTTTAACTGCAATGAATATTACTATTATATTAATGTATTGTCATCATATTATTATACATATTTTATTAGGATAAACAATGTAGTTATAATAATATGTCATATTATCCAGAATCTCAATGTACTATGCTTTCTGTAATGGATGTAGATATTAGCAGTAGAAGGAAGGCAATTTCTTATCCATTCTGTTAGGTGATCTTTCCTAGTGCACAGATAGAATGAAGAGGATTAGTTTAAATGTAGTTTGCAACCCAAAGGTTTGCAAAAAAAATTTATAGCAGAATGGGTGAGAATCAAAGTTTAAAACTTCTAAAGGAAAATGTGTGTGCTGTGAGAAATGAAAATATTTAGGGGAAGTGCACATAAATAATAAATTTAGGTACTTGTAGCCTAGAGAATTATCATGTTAACATAACAATTATTATTATTGTAAGTTGGGGTCTCTGCTGTCATTCATGTTATCATAGTAAAACTCTTATTCCTCATACTGTTTTTAAAAATCAATTTGCATAGTATGAAGATAATTCCCAGATCTCTCTTTAGCCTAACTTGTGGCTTTGAATAATGTTGGAGAAATTTACCCAGAAATTTTTCCTCCTTCCATCCATCCCAAATATGAATTTCCCCATTCTATTCCCTCTATTTCACCTGTTCCCTTTAGGCTTTAAACTTTGGATCCCAGAGAAGAGTAGAAATGGCTTCTGAAGACTCACTTTTTAGCCTGTGCTCCTTCTTCCTCAAAGACATATCTGAATGCCTTAAGGCTACTTCAAAATCAGCATGATATCAGAACTTCCCATCTTTTCTCTAAAACCTTTTCATTGGTCAGTTTTTTGAAAGCTGCAGTCACTTTAGTTTCTTTGGTCTCAACAAGTCATATGTAAGGTCATAGGTTTAGAGCTGGAAGGAACTTTAGAAGCAATCAAACCCAACCCCCTTATGCCACAGATGAAGATCTGAGATCAAGAAAGGTTAAATAACTTGTCCTCCATTACACAGACAGTAAGCAGGTCTCAGATCCAAACCCAGGTCCTTTGACAAAGTTTCATACTCTTACTACTCCCTTCCCCTCTTGCTGTTCTGGTCTATTTCCTTATTTATTTTAATGTTTTTCTACAGCAAAGTCTTTGTGTGCATATGTTCAACCCTCCTTTGTCCAATCTAGACAAAAGGGAATTTCATTTGAACAGGATATTCATCCCTTCCTCCATATTTGCCAATAAGGAGTTCCATACCACTGACTCTGCCTTCCATTGGTGTCTGTCAGACAAAAATGCAGGTAGGTCCCAAGTCTGCCTCTATCCTAGGTACAGAGCATTGAACTCTTCAAGGTGATGAAGCCCGAGGGCTTATATCAACTCATGACAAACTTTCAGAGCTCCTAGAATGTGTCAGTTGATAGCTGATTCCTTGGAGGAGCTTTGCCTTAATCTGGGCAAAAAGTTTCCTGAGTTTAACTGTCCTGGGGTTTCTTCACAGGAGTTCTCTGGGGCTCTTGGACTACCTTGGACTTCCTAGCTGGAACATTCTGAGGCTGCTGGAGCTGAGAGGTCTCCAACTGCTATTTGACTCTTCCCAGTCCCTTTGACTGTGACTCCGGTTTTATTAATACCTGAAAGTTTTTGAGTGGCTTAACTCTAGTTTCTCTATTTTATTTCTTAACCATTATTTGAACTGACCTTTTTTTGTTTTATCTTCTCTGGAGTACAAGGGTGAGATTTGGGCTACTTTGCTCCTATTCCCTCTCTATCTTGACTGGATTTCCCACTCATTTCTTTTCTTTCTTTTTTTCCTTTCTTTTCCCCCCCAATCAACAAAACTTTATTTATTGCCTACTATGTGCCAGGTACTATGCCAGACAATGGAGATAAAAAACAAAACAAAAATGAAAAGTCTTTGCCTTCAAGCAGCTTACATTCTATTGGGGGTGGAAGAATACAACAGGTATACATATAAATATATATATATAAAATATATTTGAAATAAATATAAAGTTGTTGGGACAGAATGTGGAAAGGGAGAAGAGGCCTCAGGAAAATACTCATGTTGGAGAAATCTACACAGAAATTTTTCCTCCTTCCTCCCATCCCAAATATAAATTTCCCCATTCTATTCTTTCTATTTCACCTGTTCCCTTTGGGCTTTAAGCTTTGAATCCCAGAGAAGAGTCCTTTCTCAATCATCATCCATTTCTGCCATGGTCCAATGACTCCTATTAAACTGGTGGGAGTCTAAACAGACTAAGCTTAGGATAATGATTCTTGCTTTCTCTCTTCATTTTCCCATAGGACTCTTAACTAGTTGGTCAGACAATAGAGAAATAAAGTTGAATAGGCATAATCCTTTGCTGCCAGTCAGAGATGAAGACATTTGTCTGTTTCTTTCTCAACTTTGCTACTTTACTCCTCCAGTGACCTTTTCAGTTTTGGGCCAATTCTCCCATTCCAAAAGGCCTAGTCTCATTGCTTTTTTCTTCTTAAGGATTTCAGTCCTTACTTCTCTAACAAAGAGCTAAGCAGCCATTGTTCTATCCCAGTGCCCCTTTCATGCCATGGAGTATTTGCCAAACCTAGAAAAACTTCTTGGGTTCTGCCTCTAGAAATACCCTGCTCATTTCAGTTACTTCTTTTCATAATCTGCTGGTATTAGTGATGGGACTTCTTCCCTTCACACCCAAAGATATGAAGGAATCTGAGAAGAGGGCTTGGAGTTATTTGTAGACTAATGCCTTTATGCAAAAATATTTGCTATAGTTTGCTTTCAGGTTATTCTCTATAGGATAAACAATGTGATCACACTATGGAAAATCTTTGAATCTTTGAATGCAATAGATTATGAGAGTGGATCAGAGACTGTATGAGGTACTGAGCTGAAATAGTGCATATTTTTGCATTTTAAATAATATTTTATTTTCTTCCCTAGATTAATTTGAGATCCATCTAGGAAAAGATTAATTCATATCAAGGGTCTGGGCTTGCCTGTAGTTCAGTCTAGGTGTTTGTTAGCCGAGTGTCCTCTAGTGGGCAAAAGGGACATTACATGATTTTAGCAAAAATTACATGATTTAGCAAAAATCTTGTCCATGTGCCTGAGGGAGTACTCTAATTCAATGTGGGGCTAAAGGCTCAAATAAAGAGCCAACTTGTAGATAATTCATACACTGCACCCTCTTGCTGGATTATTAACATTATCCTTCTATAGGTTATAGAAATCACTACCAGAGGCTTCATTTAACAGTCAGTGTCCTATTTATTCATAATAATTTGATAGCTTACTCTTACTGTGCTATTATACTAAGCCCCAGGAATACAAAAATAAAATATGACTGTCCCAGATCCTTCCTGCTCCTCACACAGGAATTTACAATCAGATAGAGGAGCTTATAAATCATATTTTGGATCTTTATCTCTCTTCATTAAAGCTTAATCTTAACCATTCCAAAAGACTATGCCAAAATAATTTTCCTTACTATTGACTAAATTACCTCCTCAGACCTGCACCATTATCCAGACCACGTATAAACTTCTAGAAGCCCCACGCTTGGATTTCTCTCTGCTTTCCCTTTTAGTGACTACCATTGACTCCTTCCTCTTTCCAACAGGAGATCTGGAAGGGATCTATATCTCAGGAAAAGGGTTATATCTCCTGCCACTACATTCTGGGTTCTTCTAGATACATTGGTTTTAGAATAGATCAGAGGTGCCACAGACAAAGCCTTTGAGCAACTTCTCACATGTATATCACCCAAAGAAGAGTTATTGGTGCCACTCTTCTTTCCTTAAACTGATTAATATTATGCTCAGAGAGTGTGAACCCAGATCATCAAATCTGCAAGTGACCGACATATCTAAACATGACATGTGTCTCTTCACAGGGCTCCTGTTCAAATTCCCTTCCTTGCCACATCCAACCAGGGTCGACCAGAAGGACAGGACTTTCCTTTGTAGACTCCTCTTCTTCTCCATGGTAGAATAGGTCTGAGCTATTATGGAAACACCCATCCTTTTAGCTCATCTTTTAGATCAGTAGGTAACACCTAGATTTCCAAGGGATAGTTCTGAGTAGCAGGACTGTTGGAAACCTCATCATTTTTGCCAACTCAGTCCCAGGAACACAGCACTGAAAGGGACCTTCTCTTTTATCCTGGATCTAAGTAAACTCTTTGGGGATCAAGGGATCATAGATTTAGAGCTGAGAGGGACTTTAGGGTTGCTAAGCATATCACTGCAAGACTCACAAATGAAAGGTCTTTCAAAGGAACAATTGCTAGACAGTTAGTTAGACAAGAAAAACAAATGGAAGCTAGAGAGGGTTGAAGGCAAAAAGTGCCTGTTTTGGAGGTTCTGAGTGCTCAAGATATCTAACTCAGGTATCATGATTTCCCTACTTACTCTGCCTCCATTCCCATTTGTGAGGCTGAGCTATGAATAAAAATCAGAAATCTATTCCTTCCTAATGTTCAACCTAGAAGTTTGGGCTAATTGGCCTTTTTAGAAATGATCTAAGATAATTTTCCAACCACAGTAGCTGTGGTTATTCTACACTAAGAACATAGAGGAAGAAGTCTGTCTATCTGTGAATGTGAATAAATACACATTCAAAATGAAAAAAAATTGCTCATTAATTAACATTGAAAAATAAATACTTCTGAATATGATGACCAGAAAAAGAGGATTGCATATGAAACTGTGAATCTCTATTACATTCAGATTAGTTTTTAAAAATCCATGTTAAATTTAATATAATACCAACACTTCCCTACTTGTCTGGGCTCCTCCTGAACTTTATTTTATTCTCCTTTGAGTATTTTATAAATACTTAATTGATGTTCCTTTCTTCTTTTCCTTTGTTCTCCTCCCTCCCCCCTTATTATTCTACTAGAGATAATGTGGCATAGTGGATAGAGAACCTTACTTTGTAAGATTTGGGGAGTTTGGGAACTCAAGAAGTCTTCCTGGGTATCCAAAACCTGGTTCAAGTCCTGCCTCTGATTGGCTATGTGATCCTGGGAAAGTCACTAAACATCTCAGTGTTCTAGTCCAGAGACCTCAGACTCAAGGTCCACAGGCAGTGCAGTTGGAATCATACTCAAATGTAATTGGAAAATGTTTAACAAAATAAATAAAAACATAATACAGTATGTTAATTTGTGATTTTGTAAGTTAATATGTGATCAGCAGGGATCCATTTTAATTTGAGTTTGACACCACCACTATAGAAGATAGTCCTTTATTAGGTGGAAGGTTGGGCCAAATGATCTCTAAGTTCTCCCAGTAGGAAGATTTTATGATTACTTTCCCTCTAAATGTCCATAGTTTTGTCCTAAAGTTCAGCCTAGAAGTTTGGACTAATTGGCCCTTTTAGAAATGATCTAAGATCTTTTTACAACCACAATAATTGTAGTTATTCTACAAGGCAATCCACAGCTAGTATCGATTCTGTTCATCCCTCCATTTCTGAGATGCTCTCTCTCCTTAGTTAAATCCAAATGGGGTTATCAAGAAGATAGCCTATTCTTTTGAAGGTTTTTGCCATTCATGGCAATTTGTAATCAGAAAGATTACAAAGAAAGATGTTTTAAACTCCTAGGATCTTTTTTTAGGGGAGAGGAAAAATCCTTATCTATAGACATATTAGATGCAGAAGAGGTCTTGGAAATAAATTAGCCCGATTTCTTCATTTTATAGATGAGAAAAATGGAGGGCCAGTGGGTCTAAGTGATTTGAAAAGGATGACAAAACTAATTGAGTGGTAGACCTGGGGCAGAAACTCAGGTCTTCTGATTCAAAGTTCAGTTCTCCTTTTATTACATCATTCTGAATTTTTATTTCCTTAGTTTCATGATGTATTCCTCAGCCTTAAAAGTAATGTATAGCATTCAAAAAATGAGACAAAATAAACCATTTGGGAAATTTTTTGGAGAATTTCATGTTATTCAAATGAGAGGAGGGGATAGAGGATCAACCTTGGTGCTGGCCAAAATATAAATGAGTGGATTAATGTCATTCAGTACTTGAAATTATGGAATCAGGACAACCTGGGTTCAATGTTTGTTTCTGACATATATTTGCTATGTGGCCATTGGCAACTCAAAACCTTTCAGTGTCTTAGGTAACTAGGAGACTATAAATTGCAGAACTGTTGTTAGATTGATAGAGGACATTTCCTCTTTGGGAGTTCTGTATGATGGTAAAATTACAGATCTGGACAAAAATAAAATTGAGGACACCTTGTTAATATTGTAAAAGCAGCATTGGGAGTAATTGCTATAGAATATAGAAAGGAATAAGTGAGCGTGTGAAAAGGAAATTGCTGCTGTAGGCTGGTTTCTAGGTTAAGTTCACAGGCTCGTAGACCTAGAGCTACAAGGTACCTTAAGAGGCCAAACCCCTCCTATTACTGGTGAAGGAACTGGATAGCTGAGGTTTGAACTCGTGTTCCATGACTATGCTTAGTGCTCTTTATGTGGTATCATGTTTGATAAATAATAATAGCTCATGTTTGCATAGCACTTTAAATTTATACTTTGCTTACATTATCTTATTTGATCTTCAGAAAGACTCTGCATGTACTATTATCATCCTTACTGTACAGATGAAGACACCAAGGATTAGAAAGGTTAAATCTCAACACAGCCAGATTTTGAACTCAACTCCAAGTGCTGCACTCAACCCAGACTATCGCCCTAGGAACGTCTTGCCAGGCTGGACAGCGGAGCTCAAATGAGGATTATCTTCCAGGCATCTTATGAAAGTCACTCATAAGAAGTATCTTTATAGCTGATATAGTGCTAGGTCTCTATGGACTGGGTAAGAAAGGCTGTTCATAGCTGAGGGGCATCTATGTTCATTTGAAAGCCCCTGAGCAGGTCATAGGAGTTAGCAAGAAGGTGGATACCGTGGTTCTAGTACATCTGGACCCAATGAATAACTCTGGTGTGTCAACATTGATGGGGCTGAACTAGAGGCTGTTCAACATAGTGGTAGAATAATTCTGTTTGTTAGCTGGGTATCCCTGGTCACCCTAAAAATCCATGCCTTCTAGTTAAAAGTTGATAAGAAGAAACAAATAATTAAGAGCATCTAAGGCATATGGTAGCTTCCACTTTAAGAGAGAACCCAAAGAGTTTGAGTTTGGTGACATTCTAGAGGCTGAAAAATAATTTGAGGGAGCAGCTAAGTGGTTCAGTGGAGAGCCAGGCCTGGAGATGGAAGGTCCTGGGTTCAAATATGGCCTCAGATGCTTTGTAGCTGTGGGACCCTGGGCATTTAATCCCAGTTGCCCAACCCTCATTGGTCTTTTGCCTTGCAACCAATTATTTGCATTAAATCTAAGACAGAAGGTAAGGGTTTAAAAAGAAAAAGAATAAGAATAATTTGAGGAAGAAACTAAGCATTTGAACTGTTGTATTTACATGGCATCAATGGAATGTCCCCATGGAGTAAGGGGGAATGAGGAGAGAACATTTACTGCTTAAGCAACTATATGCCAGGCACTGTGCTAAGTGCTTTACAACTATTATCACAAAATTAATTTGAGTGACTCCCAGATATACCAAAAGTGGTGTCAGAAGATTTTTCTTTCAGAGATGAAAGACCTTAGAAACCATGTGAAGGACCTACTAGTCAATGGGACCATCACAAAACCTCAGAGGGCAGTTAGGAGGCTCAGTGGATTGAGAGCCAAGCCTAGAAAATGAAAAGTCCTAGTTTTAAATCTGGCTTCAGATACTTCTTAGCTGTGTGACCCTGGACAAGTCACTTGACCCCCATTGCCTGGCTCTCACCACTCTTCTGTCTTGGAACCAATACACACTATTGATTTTAAGACAGAAGATAAGGGTTAAAAAAAAAACAACCAAATACCTCATAGGCTAAATGCTTTGTGCATAGTGGTGGTATAGAAGAGGATTTGGAAGGTCTGGATTAAGGTAAACCAATATACCAGCCTCTTCTCTACTATTTTAAGTCTTTATCACCTCTTGCTAGGACTATTACAATAATCTCTTAATTGATCATCCTACCTTGTCTTAGAGGAAGTTGACCCTGCAGCTAGAACCAGGAAGATCTGAGGTTAAATTCTGCCTTAGACACTTGCCCCTGGTTAAATCACTTAACTTCTCTATGCCTCAGTTTACTTATCTTAAATGGGAATTATAGCAGCACCTCCCTTCTAGGGTTGTAAGAATAAAGTGAGACATTTGCCAAGTGCTTTATAAACTGTTAAGTGCTTTAAAATTTATTTATTTTTATTAACCACCATCACCACCAAAAAACATTTAAACAAATGTATAAACAAATTATGTGCAAGACCACAAACTCCACATTGTTTACAATTTGTTTTATGTAAATTATATATGTAGGCTAATATAAACAGCCTCTGCTTTTGGATCCCTTTGGATTTTAAACCGTTAAAAGTATGACATAAATGCTAGTTATTATAATCGTCTCTCCGTCTTCATGTCATCCCCCAGACAGAAGCCAGGGTGATGTTTCTATAGCACAGGATCGGCCAATTCAATAAAGTAGTGGCCATGTTCCCAGTCAAATAAACACTTCCTTTCAGCATTGAAAACTCTTCACGTTCTGGTTCCGACCTACCTCTAGAACCCTCCCCACACATAGGTTTCATTTGAGCCAAACTGACCACTTGGCTGTTTTTCATCCACAACACTCCTCCAACTTCCATCTTCCCACCATTGTACAGCTTGTCCCCAATGCCTTGCATGCACTCCTTCTTCTTCATCTTTTAGAATCCCATTTCCTTCACAGCTTGGTTCAAGTACCACTTTCTACATGAGGCCTCTCCTCTTCCCTCTAGCTTTTAGCACCTTTCCTCCCTCCCTCCATGTAGCCTTGTATTTATTTTGCATGTATTTAGTTTTTTAAATTATACTTTATTTTTACCAATTACATGTAATACATTTCCACATAAGTTTTCCAGTTATATGATCCAAATTGTCTCTCCCTTCCTTCCCGCTCCACGCCCAGAGCTGGCAAGCAATTTGATCTGGGTTATATATGTACCATATTTTACATATATCTTACTTGTCTACATATAGTCTTCCACAATAAAATGTAAACTCCCTATAATTCCCTGAAGATGGAGAACTTTTTTGTCTGGTGCTTGACCCACAGCGGGTACTCAACAATTGTCGATATGCTATTATTATATTTGTTACGTGCAACTCTATTAGGCACCTACATCTGCGATGTTTCATATCAAGTTACGTTGCTTATAATGTTCACAGATGATCAATTATATCCCATGCAACCTGGCTGGGAAATAAATTCTTCTCTGTCCTTTCAGGATGAGGAATCTGGGCAAGGGTTTGGGAGAGGGCAGTGTAGAACAAGGAGGGAGGTTTAATGTGGAATATGGTAGCAGACTGAGGAGAAACATATGTACTTTAGTGAAATAGAGATGATGGTGGGGGGCAGCTGGGTGGCTCAGTGGATTGAGAGCCAGGTCTAGAGATGGGAGGTCCTAGGTTCAAATTTGACCTCAGACACTTCCAGGCTGTGTGACCCTGGGCAAGTCACTTGACCCCCATTGTCTAGCCCTTACCACTCTTCTGCCTTGGAACCAATACACAGTATTGACTCTAAGACAGAAAGTAAGGGCTTAAAAAAAATGATGGTGGCCTGACATGATACAGATGATTTATTATTACAAGACCTATATGCCAGTGTACTCCTTGGGTGCTAGGTCTAGGAGGAAGTAGATAATTATAGTGCCAAGTGAGAACTGGGAGGGATGGCCAAAGGAGAATTATCAGCAGCAGCAATGATAGGGAGCAAAGCAGGGACTGGAATGGAGGCCAATGAAGAACATCCATGTGGAATCTAGCCAGTACCCTGTGACTTGTTTTGTCATGAGAGATTAATCCCTTTCCCTTGAAGTGGGAGATGAAAATTTGAATTCAAGCATTTGGACTGTTGTTTTTAGTGGGGTTGGCTTGGCTGCTCACAAAGTGAGGTTTGAATTTGAGCCCTTAGGCTTTTGACTGCTTGGTCTAGGAAAGATTTATAATTTGAAAGGCTGCCCATTTTGGTGCCTTTGTTATATTTTGGTTTTCCCCTTTCTAATGTCATTTCAAGTGCTGTGTACATCTCTGTTATGTTTTCAAGAGTAAATTTCATTGAAACAGTAAGCACTGGAGGAGTGCTATTTTTTCCCTAGTGAGTGGAAGCCTCAAGTCAAGATTCTGAATGGATAAATCCACACCAAACCCTTAAGGATAAACACAGCCACTACAAAAGAGGAGAAACTAGGGGAGCAAGGGGGCTAGCTCTCTGAGAACCCAAGCTCATCTCATGTTGGATGGAATGCAAATCCCATGAGGATGAGTACTAGGTTGACAGTCATGCTTATTATACAGGATCTGATCAACAACCCTCTCTTCAGTAATTAAAATTCCTTTGTAGCCAAATATTCTACTTTAACTTTAGCATTCCATGTGGTTCTTTCACTTGAGGCCTATCATGTCACTCTCAGAGCTGGTTGCTTACTTTATATAATATGGGAAGACAAGGTATGTATATAAGACGTCTTACCTTCAAATAATTCCCTCACGTTCCTTGAAATTTTTCACTTTATCATGATTTTTTAAATCCCACCATTAGAGGTTCATTTTTTTAGGTTAACCCAGATTCTTCTTCTAAAATTTATGTGTATTTACCCCAGGAGTGTAATTCTAGAAATTTGTATATTATTAGGGAGGGTGGATGTAGGACACTGATGGGTAAGATTTTGGACAACCAGAGGCAGTACTGAGGTCCCTGATGAGAAGAGAGGAAAGGAGGGAGTCCAGAAAAGAAGTGTGAGATTAAGGGACAAATTTTGTTTTTCCCAACTTTTTCTAGAATCAGTCCTGCTTCTAGCCACTTATGTGGCCAATCTTTCCAAAGAAACAGAAGTTTTGGGGAGTTTTATACAAAAGGATAGGTAGAGAATTATCCATCTGGGAAGCAGCTTTTGAAAGCATAATCTGAGAACAAGAAAAGGTTTCTGGCCTAAAGACTTCCCAAAGGCTAAAAAATAAGGTAGATGGGACAGGGGAGATAAATCAGTGGAGGATATTTTTTTCCCCCAGCACTTAGTACTTTCTCAAAATGTCCTTGCACATCAAGCAGCCCCTTTGCAATAAGAGAGGCTTCATATACCTTTTTCCCTCGAAAAAACCACAACTGAGACAAAATGAGAAGTAGCTACAGTTTAATACAAACCTGCACCAGAACACAATGTGTTGGGGTGTTTCTTGTGGTGGTGTTTTGTTGCTTTGTCTGAAACAGGTGGCTAAAGCACAGGAAAAGTGTGTCCTTTTGAGACTGACACATTTTTAGCACCATAACATTTACGGAGGCAAAAGGAAAGTCACTTGGGTGCCTGGGATGTGGGCTGGTTCCATCTTGAGCCCAGACCATGCCTATCGCCTCTGCTGCTGCTGGAAGGAGGTTTTGGTTTCAGTTTGGTTCTGTTGTTTCTGGGTCAGAGTCCAAAAAGCCCTCATCACGGTACAGACTTAACAGAGACCTACTGTGGATTCCTAGCACTATACAAGCACACACACACACACACACACACACAGTAGTAGCACAATGTTCCCATAACACAACCCCACAAACCTAGAGAGCAGCTAAGGCAAGAAAAACAGCATTTATTCCAGCAAGTACAAGACCAGTTTGAGAGCTGCATTCAATGCAACCAGAGACCATTTTTCATTCCAACCAGGAGAGATAAGAATGTCTTCCGGGTGGCTTTGGGCTCTGTAAAGGGGCAAGAAGGGGTTCAGGGGAAGAGGAGGGGCTGTTTTTTTTTTTTTGACATTTTGGACCACCTCCTGATTTTTCAGCTAGAAGCTTTTGGGTGTGGGTGGGTCATGGATAGAAGGGTCAGGAGGTTGGGTGTGGGGTGGGGGAAATAACACTCTCAGAACTGTAATTATGCTGAGAGAAGGAATATGATTCCACAGCCCCATTTTTCTCCTCCTTCCCCACATTGGGCACTAAATCTAGTTCAAAAATTCCAACATCGGGACTTATATGGAAAAGCTCTCCCCACAAAACTATGTAGCAATTCTGGCCTGTCTCGCTGGCCAGCTCTCTCCTATGCTCTTTGGCATCTGCCCGAGTCCCACTTCAAAGAAATTGGGGAGAAAGGTAATAGTAGTCTTATTCAAGAGACCAGAGCAGCCAGAGCTGGCATCTCTATAGCTTTCTGGGGCTACGTTAGAATCCATTTCCCAGCCCAGTTGCTGTCACTATGTGTTGTGTCCTGACCAAAAATATTGCCTACTTGGCCACCACTTCTATGACCTCCTGTGATCTGCTTTGGCCCCACAAACTATTTGCCTTCTATATTCTTGCCACCAATGTCTTGCTCTCTCTAGTATGCTAGTGAGGGACTGTACTTGGGTTGGGAGTAGAGGTTGAATATAAAAATGCCACAGCAGGTTGGAATTCAGAAAACAGAGCAAGTTTCTAATATTCTACTAGTCCTAGCTTAGACAAAGAGTTTTTAAGGTTTTTTTCGTGGTCATAAGAAAAAAAATTCATGCCCTGTCAACAATTCACTTGGGAGTCCAATTCTGCAAATGATTTTGTAATTATTAGTGAGGACTGGCAACCAGAAGTTGTCTCATGCCTCCTCTCCACAGCAAGGGTGCATAATCAAGGCTGTTGGGGGAATTCTGACAACTTCTGGAGTGGCACTAACAAGGGGGCATTGGTAAACTCCCATAAGGGCTTAGGAACCTCAGTGAGCTCTAACAGATGGAAGACTGGTCTAAATAAGAGCAGAGCTAAAACTAAGTAGTTAGAAAAGAGCCCAAGAAAAGGAGGGTAACTCCTGGCCTGAGGAACTCCTCCTGTCTTCTCTTTTGCCAAGAAAGAACATCATTTGGTAATAGGAGATACCCTACCTCATGTAGCTAATAGGGTCTCCAAAGTGTCTGAGTGTCCCTACTGAAGAGCCCAGTGGTCTTTAGCATTGGAAGGTAGACCCCCCCCCCTCTTGAATTTGATTTCCTTTCAAGAATCCCCTTCATGTTGGGGAAGGGTCTGGTTTAGCCATCAGGAATGTTGGGGAGACAGTTGCAGCAGGTAGGGGTGGTGGTGAGGCTGGCTGGAGGCACGGCTGCAGGTGTCCTATATATGGCCTTACAGGACCCTGTAGCCTAAACTCATCCTCCTCTTCTTAGTGAGAACCTTTCTTCCTCGTGCTTCTTCTCCTTATCTCCCTCTCTTGGGAGGCATACATAGCTCTCACCGGACATAAGGGAGGACAAAAGCCCAGGCCTCTGCCTGAAAACTCTGGTCAGCTCAGGGAGCTCAGTAAGGAGAGGATAAGACCATACAAGTCTGAATTTTTAAAATAATTGATGCCCAGGCCATTCTTACAAGACCAGATTCCTGATTTTGGTCCTTGTGAGGATCTGGGAGCTATGTTCTTATCTACCAGGCTTGGGGGAGGATGGATCCAGGACTTTTTTTTTTTTTGGCCCCTTAACTATCCAGAGGGTCGAATATGGGGGATGGGAGTTTGGGGGCTTGTTCTATGCCTGCCCTGCCTCTTGGGTTGGTGTTGACTGCAGCATCTCTTGAGGATCATGTCTGTCCTCGTTTCTATCCTAACGCTAAGTGACACAAAAGCACTGTTTTTTTTTCCACATGATGCACTAACAAATCAAACCAAACCACTGCTCAAACCAATCGTGCAAAACAAAATCATTTACATGCGCATGGCACAAGGCCTCGCACCAGCTCCCAGCTCTTTCTTCTTGGCTGCTTGTTCTTTGTAAGTGTGGGAGGGTGACTAGAGGGAAAAAGGAAGGGAGGAGGGAGCTGGCAAAGGGTGCATTTGCTTTGTCTGTATAAATGCCTTGGCTTGGAACAGGGACCACTGATGAACTTCGTAACTATGGGGTGGGAAGGAAATCTTAGACATGGCTGGGGAGCAAAGACTCTAGCAGGTTTGGGAATTTGGCTATTTGGGAGGGGGAGATGACAGGAAGGAGCATGGGAAGGGGGAAGGGAGGCCTTTTCTTCTGAAACACTTCTGCCAAAGTGCCCTGGACATTGGCTGGCGAGACTAGGAAGACCACCATTCAAGCTGATGCTTGTGTGAAACACTCAGCCTGAGGCAAGTGTGAGAGTTGGGGCGAGGTTGATGCCTATGCATTGCGGTCAGTGCATAGTGCCGGGTCCTCCCTGGCCCACAGATGCAGCCTGCTGAGGCCAGGAAAGGAAAGGACTATAGCAAGAGGAGCATCGTCCCAAAGTGCTTGTTAGAATTGGCTCAAAGCATAGTGAATGACGTTTCAGACATGTGAAGTGCTCCCAAGTGTCCTGTGTGCCCTCCCTTCCCCCCCCCCCCCACACCTTCTCAGGCGTTGAACGGTCTGGCCCAGCCTCCCCATGCAACCTGCAGTGGTGGCCAGAAGGTGGGCTGCCTAGCTGCTGCTGCATCCTTAGTTGGGAGGCTGGTCAGCATCTTTACCAAATGCCGCTCGACCTGCCTCCGGGGGGAGCGAGAATCCGAGCCGAAGCTCGCTTTGGAACATGATCATCGATTTGAGAACCTGTAGGGGCAGAACAGGAGAGGGTGAGAAGCTGCTAATCTTGCTGGAGGCCTTTCACTTAGATTCTTGTCTTCCATTAGATTGTAAGCTTCTTAAGGACAGGGACCATTTCTGCCTCTTTTTGTATCCCCAGAACTTAGCATGATACTTGACATATAGTAGGCACTTAATAAATGTTTATTACTGATTCACTTGGATAGGCCATTTAGGCTATTCTATAGATCTGCCCTGGCCTGAAGGCATATTATTATAAATCTTGACACCCTGGAATTTGGATGATATGTATAAATCTCAAAGGTCTGAACAGGCAGGGACTCCTCTCTTGAGAGGTGTCTGCTGACATATAAAATCTGTTTACCAAACTTCAAAAAGTTCTTTTCATTTCAAAATTCTTTCATTGTACTGAGAAATGAATGAGTAAACCAGATCCTAAAGCTCCTGGATAAAGAGATACTAGGAATTATTACTAAAAGTGATCTTTGAAACTCAATGGAATCAGTTAAGTTCTTGCTCTAGGCTGCTAGCACAAGACTGATACTTAGATCATTGAGAGGACCAGGGAATAGGTATACAGATATCTCAGAGCTAAATGGGTTCTCAGAATTATAACTTGTGTTCAATAATTCTGTCTAAAATTTCCCTGATCAATGGTCATATTAGCCTTGGCATAAAGACTTCCCAGGTGAAGGAAGCCAGTTCATTCTACTTCTATATAGCTCTAATGTCAAGAAAATTTTCCTGAAATCCAACCTCTATTTGCCTCTCAGTGACTTCCTTACACTGTTCCTAATTCTACCTTCTTTGGCTAAGCCAGCAGGTCTAATCTCTCTTCCATGATAGCCCTTCAAATTCTTGAAAATGCCTATCATGCTTTGCTTGAATCTTCTCCAAGCTAAACACCCTCAGTTCCTTCAACCCCAGTTCCTTCAACTAAATCTTGTAGGGTAGAGTCTCTAGACCTCTTACTTTCCTCATAGTTCTCTTCTGGTGTACTTTCAATTGTCTGTGTCTTCTCTCTATCTTTTTATCTTGGGTTCTGCCCAGAAAGAAGGGGATTTGCTGACTCAGAGAAGAAGGGTGAGTACCGAGGGTCTATTTCCTTTTGGGGAGAGAATGGAAGCAACCATGTGATCTGCCTGTGGAAGTTTGCTTTTTACAATTTTGGATGAATTAATCCAATGAAGCCCTGGGGTAATTGGTGGTTCTGGTAGGCAAGTAGGCAGGAGGAGATGGATAATCAACATGCCTTGGGACCTTTTAGTTGGGCTATACAATCAGGAGAAGAAACCATGAAATATAAGGGACAGTGGCAAACATTTTGAATCTCAAATAAAGCACCATTCCTACTCCTCTCACCCCAGACTTACAATGGGGTAGGCATTTGGCATTCCTCTCCTTATGACTTGTGGTAGCAGTCAGCAGTAGAAACTTAATGCCCTGCCAAGAGGATTTGCATCCTTTTTCATGCCTCTGACATGGTAATATAATGATACAATGCAGACACTATGCAGAGAGTATAAGGAAATCCTTAGAAAATAGAGGTTAAAGACTCCTATTACTCTTGAGAACAAAATAGACAATGGTTATAACTAGGTAAATGAAAAGACCTCCAAAAGAAAGTTGAACTCTGAGTAATAGAAAAACTAGTGAAGGGGAGAGATCTTGAGACAAACCTCTTCCTTCACAGCAGAGAGGTGGGGGGATGACTGGGATAGAATATCATTGTCAGACAAAGTCTCTGTATTGGATGTTTTTGCTTAAAAAAATTTTTTTTGGTCACAACTGAGGGCTCAATATAGGTGGTTGGGAAATGACTATGATTATTCACTAAATGACTAGTCACAAAAATGTGCATATCTCTTTGATTCAATAATATGCCTATACTCCAAAGAAATCAAAGAAAGAGGGAAAGGACTCATATGTAAAAAAATATCTATAGTAGTTCTTTTTGTAGTTACAAGGAACTAGAAACTAAGGGGTGTCTATAAATTGGGGAGTGACTGAACAAATTAGAGTACATGAATATAATAAAATGGTATTTTGCCATAAGAGATGATGAAAGGGGTAGTTTCAGAGAAATCTGAGAAGACTTAAAGTATAAAGAATGAAGTGAGTGAAGTGAGTAGAATCAGGGAAACAAAACAATAACAATAATAACAAACAACTTTGAAAGACTTAAGAACTCTGATCAATGCAATAACCAAACATGATTCCACAAGGACTGATAATGAAACATGCTACATGGACAATTTGGACATCTGTTTTGCTTGACTATGCATATTTGTTATAAGGCTTTTCTTTTTCTTTTTCAATGAAGGTGAATGGAAGGAGTAAGAAAATAAATGCTAGTTGACTGGAAAATAAAATGAAAAATTCTAAAAAAGGAAATGACTAAGATGTAAAGACAGAGTCAAGTTCCTCATCTGTTAATTTAGGAGTTGTACTACATGATCTCTGAGGTGCCTTTCAATTCTAAATATATTAAACTATGACAATAGCATTGACAGAAATATTTCTTAAAAAAGGAAAAATAAAAGGCCTCTTCTATTCCTGGGTCAGTGGATCAGATCCTTCCTTAATCCAATTACCATCCTACTACAGTTGGTGAGATTCTAGAAATGAAGTCATTCTAGAGGTGAAGTGTACAGTTGTGGAACATTGGGAGAGTGGTACTCACTGTCCTTTTTATAGAAGAGATGATGGTGGATATAGCCCCTTCCAAGGCAGAATAATTTGTAGGTCTTGGCAAATTTTATAAACTTTGAAATCTCTGCACTTGCCATCATGTTAGAACATATGAAATTTTAATCCTTGCCAAGCAGCAGCTCAGGGGATAGATGGCAATGGAACCCTATTTCTCAAGAGATGAAAGCTTCTGGAGGAGAAATTGGACCCAGATATTCCAAGGATGCCTGGGATTTTTCAGGTTGCTCCAGGTCAGGACCAGAGTATCAGAAAAATAAAAAAGAAATTGGAACTCATAAAGAAAAAGAAAAGGAAATGATAACATCTTTTCTATGGAGTCAAGGAAATCTAGGTTATTTTACTCAGAATACTCCTCAGAAATATTAAAGGAGTGTCCAAAGTAGAAATTCTCAAATTTTTAAAAAGAAGAGTAAACTGCAGGAAGAGGCGGTGTGTGTGTGTGTGTGTGTGTGTGAAAGAGAGAGAAAGAGAGAGAGAGAGAGAGAGAGAGAGAGAGAGAGAGAGAGAGAGAGAGAGAGAGAGAGAGAGAGAGAGAGAGAGAGAGAGAGAGAGAGTTGGGGGAAGGGGAAAGAATCAGAAATGAAAGATCCTAGAGAATAAGCAAGAGCCAGAAAATTGGTGGGAGCAATTAAGAGATGGGCTCCCAGAATCCATAGGAATCAGGATGATCACCAGAAGACCCCAAGTCAGTACAGTTAGACTTTGCTGTATACATAGCCCTCAAGAGAATGGAAAGGAAGAGACTTGCTGGGCTGAGAATTTCTAGATGTTGGTCCAAACTTTGCAAAGTTTCAGGTAAGATCTGGAGGTCTTGGATCTATCCAAAAGAGCCCTCTGTCTTCCTGATTTCAGCATTTGTCTAATGCAATTATCTAGCTACAGAAGAGCTATGAGAGGTAATGTGGTATAGTGGTTGGAGCTGGGCTTGGAGGCAGCAAGCCATGGCTGGGTTCAGGCTTTGGATCCACATTGGCTGTATGATGCTGGGCAAGCCACTTAATCTCTTAAGGTCCCAAGCAACATTCTAAGACTATAAGCCATAGAGAAGGTGGTCAACTATACTAACAAAGGGAATTAGTTCCTTGGGAGTTCCCTAGTCACAAATCCAATTGTCCCCTTGCTTGCTCCAAAAAAATACTTCCTTATACTATTCTGATGCTCACTATCATAGTGTGGGGGAAGGGATGAACAGGTACCTCAGGCACAGTTTCCTACTACCTGATGTAGCTGCATCAGTCTCTCTTCTTCCCTCTGCCCTCCTCCCTCCCACCCTGTCCCTCCCTGGGACCCAGGGACTGACACCCACACTGTGCTGCCCCTGCTCTTACCAGATAGGCTGAAGCTGGACTCGTGAAGGTCCCTCATGCCCCCATGTCGAGTGACTGGCCGGGTGGGAGTGTCTGCAAGTGGAGTTCCCATCTCTTTTTTCCCAGCATGCACAACCACAGCTACATCCCCCAGGTAGGGAGTACGGTCCACTCCCTTAACCTTTAAGCTCTAATAAAGGGGTGGGGGTGGGGGAGAAAAAAAAAGACAACACCATCAGAGCCAAGTGGTTCGACCTGGGGTTTCTTCCAGGGATGTTCTCATTGGCTGACAGAGTACTGTATGCAGCCACACTCACTCCATTTTTATTATAACTCTATGTAGCAAAGGATTTATATTTATATATTTTGATTTCTAAGAAAGAATTTCTTTTTGTCTCCCTGAATTGTGGGTGTGTAGAGAAATTACCTGGCTCATCCCCAACACTAGAGAACCCCAAGGATAGAGTGGGGGCACATAGCTTCTGGAGGTATTGGAAATCAAGAAACTCTGCTAATAGAGAATTAAAACCAAAGAATACAGATAGCAGTTCATACACATTTCTGTTGCCTAACATCCAAATGGCAATGACACCTATTGCTGTGGTAAATTTGTTCTGGAAATAGCACTTATGTTAAATATTTAATCTCTTGCTACTTGAGGCATCCCTCATATCTGGACGACTCTCCCTTCTTGCTTTCTCCTCTTGAAATCCCTTCCTTCCTTCAAGGCTTAGCTCAGAGACTTGTCTTTTACAAGAGGCTTTTCTGATCCTGACCTCTATCAGTTATTAGTGGCACCCCAACCAAACATTTTATATTTACTTATCTGTCTACATATTATTTTTTGTCAAACTTTCTCCCTTTGCCTCATGCCCCACCAACTTGCCCTGGTAGTATATAAATTCCTCAAGAGTAGAAGCTGTTTTAACTTGTCTTTGGAGCCCTAATACCCGACTCCAGGCCTCAAACACAGAAGGCATTTTATAAATGTTTATCAAGTTGAGTTACAACATTGATTTCGAGGATTGCCTCAAAGAGATAAACAGTTCTTTCAGAAAATTTGCCATGCTACAGGTGGTTACAATTAATACAATTAATGGTTGGGTACCTATTCCCACCCTAGAGCATGAATGATAAGACGAAATTTATTTATTCATCATTTCAAATTTAGACTGTGGAAATAATAAGCCAGGGTTGTATCTTACTAACTGTTTAGGATGATCTAGTTGGTTTTCAAAAGGATAACTATCTTAACCAAAGGAACAAGAAGAGGCATTATATGAGAGATCTCAGAAGACCTCTTACAAAATTGCTAGGAAGTAGAGAAAAATGAATGGCCTCATAAAAGGAATATGATAAATTTTAGTTTTAAAAATATGGATTTATCAAGTTTCTCCAAGTGTCACAGATAAGTGAAGCTGACCCTCTAATCCTATGGTAGTCCAAAGTCTATGATCCTTTCCTGGGCTCTCAATAAAGTCAGTTTCCTAGTGAAATTAAGCATATATCCTCTATAGGTCCACACAGGATAAGGCAGGGGTTGTTCTGTATTCATGCTCTCCATAGTTTAGGGATGCAGGGACTGGCTCGAATTCTTTCTTGACCTCCATTTAGGCATATAGTTATTCAGTCTTCAGGAAACCCTGAGATCTAGCCACATAAATGATTATTTAAATTCTCTCTCCCTCTCTCATATTCACAAACATTAACATGTTTAGAACTGTAATCGAACTTAAAATCCACCTAGTCCAACCCACTCATTTTACAGATGAGGAACCTGAAAAGCCCAGAAAAAGATCACTTTGCTTAAGATCACACAGACAGGTCACATGGAGTCAGGAAGGCAAGCAACATGCATTTACTAAGGGTTTACTGTGTTCCAGGTACTTTGCTAAGCACTGGGGATACAAATACAAGCAAAAAGAGAGTCCTTGCCCTCATGAAGCTTACATCCTAACAGGCAAAAAAAAAGAAAACACATAAAAGGGTGCTAGAAAGCCAGAGGTGGGGGAATGAAGAAAGTTGTGGGGGAGTGGGAGAAACACGGTAGCAAACTCTGAAAAATTAGAAGCAGAGGAAAGAAGCATGGCTAGCTTGAGTCCATTCCCAGGTCAAAGGACAAATTCACAAATGGGAAAAGGGAAAGAAGGATGTTCCAAGACCCCATATTCTAAGTTGGGATTTGTATTCAGGATCTCTGGTTCTGAATATAGGACTTTTCGATTACACCATATTAGATACTACTGCTGGATGAGACCAATGCAGCTATATATATTAGTAATAAGTTAACTGGTCTCCTTGAATAGTATTATGTATGAACAAGACAAGCTATCACATCCCTCTTACATAGCCCTTCATTGACTTTGAGAATGCTGACTCCAAAGTAAAAAATTAAGATAAAGGATGTCAGAGAAGGAAAAAGAAAACAGGCTTCCTTTGGAAGAAAAGAAAACTGCTCCCCTGAGATCTTTCTTCACGTATGTGAAGGTGGCTTTGTTACCAAAAAATGCAAGTTGTATTATTATTAATATTTTCAAAAAATAACCTTGTCTAATATATACCTGCCCAAAGATTTCTTGGAATTCCTTGAATTCCTTGGCTAATCATGATTTCTAAAATTGGCATCCAGGCAACAGAAAGTTCAGACAATGGCTTCCCACATTACTTTACTTCCCAAAAGAAAAGCACCATATAAAACACCCTATAATTTAACAGTCTTATGCACATACACACAATTATAAGTGCCCCTTCTCTCACCTCTCTATCTCTATCTATCTCTAGAATCACTCATATTGATGAGTATTATGCCCTTCAATAGCTCTTCAGTTATACAGATCAATGATGGTATATGTTGTTTTTTGGGGATAATTGGTAGAAAACTATTCATCAATCTTTTTAAAAGGAATTTTTCTAAAATGTATTACAAATTTCCCAGTCGTAGTAAACAAGAGCATGTATATAATTTAATCTTTGTTCAAGACCTCAAAATGATCATTCCTGTATTATTCAGTCATGAAGAGGAAAATGGGTTATTTGACTAAACCTATATGAATGAAACTTCACTTGTTTGCTTGGGAAAAAACCCCAAACCTCCATATATGGCCTTGCTTTCTTGTCATTTGTCTTGTCTTGGAGAAGTGGTGTGGAGTATGTAGTCTAATGATTGTTCTGAGTAGTAAAACATGGCATTTAAAAAAAACCAATGTTACTAATGATGGTCATCTTTTTTTCCAAATCGTTTCTTGGTCTCAAGTTTTAAACTCCACCAATAATTTCCAGTCTATATCACTATCCTGTCTTCATTAAAGCCTTCCTCTGATGTTTGATCATTATCTTGAGCTCTAAAGAAAGGCAATGCTAATGGAATATAGCTGTGGCTAGCTCTGCCAACTGGAAAAATCTTGGAGTAATGGGCAATGTGTTTATTATCCGAGGACCAGCCTAGCTCACTTCAGAGAAACTCATTGCTAGATGTTGTCCATCAAGTAATTTTGCTCACAGTAACTTGTGAAACCACATAGTTAAACAAAGAGGAGATGCTTATCTGTGTCAATGGAGGGTGTATCCAGATTGATGAGACACAGACCCTTGAAGTATTAAGGATCTTTGACTTCTCAACACAAAATGCTCTCTACTCTTTCAGCACTGGTAGCCACCTGAACTCCTCAGCTTCTGAACCTCTCTAGCTCAAGTTTTAACCACCCCCCTCCAATTTTCAGTCTTTATCAGCATCCTTCCTACATTAAAGCCTTCCTTCTTCTGATGTCTGATCATGATATGGAGATGCTCTTGAGCAAAGGTAATATAGTTATGGCTTCAACCCTCAACTATCTCACTCCTTTTTAGAGTTCACAAGGATAAGACTTTTATGAATTTATGCTTTTTCCTTCATTTCTTACTTCTTGCTCTGGAAAAGGTGGGAAGTGTTGCATCTCCTTGTCTTCATTTCCAGTGACTTCCACATCATGTGAACTTTCCCCCCACCTTATTTCATTTTTCTCCCTTTTATACACTCCGTGTTCCAAATAAGCTGAATTGTCAGTTGTTATGCAACTGTATTCTGTCTTCTTCTGCCTCCATACTCTCATGAGCACAGTCTGTGTTCTGTGCCTTAAACACACTCCCTTCACATCTCCCAAACATTGTTTTTCCTTCAAGTCACAGCTTAGGTGCCATGACTTCATTAATTTTCTTTATCTAAAAATGATTCTCCAAATTTCTTGTAATACTTTGTCTTAACTTCTTTGCCCTTGTCACTTTCTCCCTTATTTTACAGTAGATGGTCATTGAGATCCCGTCAAATAAAAAGTTCTATGATATTATATATATGTATAGAATTACCAAGTATAAGGTATATATATATATATATATATACACCTTATAGAATTATATAGAATTACCAAGTATAAGGTATATATATATATACATATATATGTATATATATATATATTAATTCTATTAATTCTATTAACTAGAAATCTTCCATGGCATTCTTAGATGTGAACTTGAACATTTTGGAAATATTTTCCTGACCTTTGTTGGGGGAATCATACTAATATAGAGTGGAGGAAAAGAATTACTATAGAAATCTATAAAAATGTTGCCAAATGTTGATGAGATTATTTTACCAAGTATGTGAACATCTTGTATTACCATTCTGGCTCGATGTGAAGTATCTCTTAGAGGTTGTGTTGATACCTTTTGGATTTTGTCCATGTCTCAGTTTGTATTTTAAGTGGGGACCATGACTACCTGTTTGTTGATGGATTTAATATCTTCAATTTTCAAACACGTGCATTCCCTGGCAACCATAAGTTTCTCTTGTTTAGATGAGGTAGTATTAGATTTCTTCTCTTCATTTCTTTTTAGCTTCTAAAAGATTGTTTGGGATCAGTCTGAACCCTCATGGCACAGAATTATAGAAAGTCTTGACCTTTGATACAAAGAATTAGATTCACTTTTCACTTCTGCTTATTGAAGATTTGTAGAAATGGGGTAAGAAGTTCATCCATGAGATTGAGCAACTTTCCTTACCTCATCAATAGTATGAGGGACCCAGCATCATGGAATAGTGGGAATTCCAAAGGGAATATAAGAAATTTGTAGATTAGGGGAATTTTCTCTTAATGGAGGATTCTACTGTACAACAGACAGTTCTTTTTAAAAAAAACTCTAGGGGTAGCTAGACTCTAGCTGGGTAGCTCAGTGGATTGAGAGTCAGGCCTAGAGACAGGAGGTCCTAGGTTCAAATCTGCCCTCAGACACCTGGGTAAGTTACTTAACCCCCATTGCCTAGCCCTTACCACTCTTCTGCCTTGGAACCAATACACAGTATTGACTCCAAGATGGAAGATAAGGGTTTAAATAAAAAAACCAAAAACAACAACCTCTTACTTTCTGTCTTAAAATCAATACTATATGGTGGTTCCATAGCAGAAGAACAGGAAGGGCTAGGCAGTGGGGGTTAAGTCACTTGCCCAGGTTCACAAAGCTAGAAAGTATCTGAATTCAAATTTGAACCCAGGACCTTCTGTCTCTGGGCCTGGCTCTCAATCCACTGAGTCACCTAGCTGCCTCCAACAACAAACAATTCCTAAGCTGCCTTTCCAGCTCTCCTAAGAGCTAAAGCTTCTTTGGTTATTTTAGAAATCTGTTAGTAAAGGAAATAGTATAAGCTTGGTAGCCAGGAATATTTTATTTTTGTTTTGCATCTCAAATGCCTACTAGAATGCTTGATACAGAAAAGGCACTTAATAAATGTTTGATGAATGAAAGAAAGATTACTATCTTCCAGTTACCAACAATGAAATATACTAGTATTAGCTAGGCAGAGTACTGGGATGGAAATGAAAAAGACTCATCTCCCTGAGTTCAAATCTAGCTTTTGACATTTATTAGATCTGTGACCCTGGGCAAGTCACTTAATCTTTTTATCTCTGTTTCTGCATCTATAAAATGAGCTGGAGAAGGAAATGGCAAACCATAAAGAGTTGGACACAACTGAAACAACTGAACATCAATAGCAACAATACTATTGTTACCACTACACTAACCTTTTGGCATAACAAATCTGTGCATAGGTTAAAAAATACATTTATCACTCTCATGAAAAGCTTTTAGCAGAGAGTCAGCTAAAAGACTGAATGTGGGCAAGAAAAAAAATCCTCAAAGAAATATAGTCAAAAGGGCTTTGAGACTGCAGATGGATCATCCATCTCATCCCAATGAAAGTGAACACGAGAAACCTTCCCCCTCTCTCCTTGTTCTCTAGATCAAATCTGAAATGACACGCTTACCAGCCCCAGAGGCTAGAACCAGAAACAAAGGGGAAGTTGCAAGGGGGAAGATTTAAACTTTATGTGTGGAGAAACTTCCTAACACTTAGAACTATACAAACATAGAATAGATTTCCATGGGATATGATGCATTCCCACTTCTTCCAGCAGAGGCTGGATGACTAGGATATTTTATAATAGGGATTTCTTTTGGAAATGGATTTATAGTATGGCCACTGAGATCTTGTCTAACTCTTAAAACTATACTGTGAAAACAGAGCTGTCAGTGGAAAACCACATGAGTGAGGATGGAAAAGGATGGCTCACTTTGAGGTAAGACTCAGTAATTTGGGTATCCTTTAGGGTAGGTTAAGGATGATCATGCTATAATGATTACCTTAAACAGACAGGAAACTAGGACTGATGCTGGCATGACTATAAGCCCCATAACTAGGTATTAAAGATTTGAAAGAACTAAAAAGAAAATTTAGAGTGAATATCACAATGTGACCAGTTAACTGCATGTCTTCTCTAACAAAAGATTTATCTGACAATGCCTCATGCCTTGAAATGAGAATAAACAATAATCTGAGGATCAGATAATTAGATACTTTAATTAACAAACGAACTTTTATCCTTCTGGTTTCCTGATGGAAAGGTTCTTCTCACCATGGATGGTAGAAATAGGGGTTAATACCAGATGTGTAGGAGGGTTAGGGGTGGGAATCTGCCTTCCAGCTCAAGCTCTCTGGATAGTAATCCAGAGCTAACTCTAGACCTGGGGATGGAGGAATTTTATCCTGGGCAACTAATAGGTACAATGGTATAGATGCTCAGAAGGGCTGCCCAAGAAAACATCTGCCCCGAGTTTGTCTTGAATAAAAACCTAGAAAACGATCACTTCCTGGGTATTCTTACCTAAATGGGTACATATATTTAAGAACTGCAGGTTTAGGGCCAATTTCAGACCCTTGAGCTGGGTCAATTTTCCTGACTCTCACCTGGAAACAGTCTCTGTCATTGTATTCCCCAGGAAGCCATGGACCTTCCCCACTCCCCCAAATCCTATTATGTTCAGAGCATTGTACTAGTGGGAGAATAGGGAGGAAAAAAACATAACTGTAAGACACGAGCCCTGATTGAACATTCAAGCACAGCCTGCATGACCACTTATTTCCCTATTAAAAACAAAACAACCCTAGAAGTGGGTTTGGGTTTCTTTTCAGTCCTGGGTTGGACGAGATGACCACTGAAATTGCTCCCAAATTCTGTAACTCAGTATAAACTGGATACAGATGAAGAAGTTGAGGATAAGAAGAGAGAACGGACTGTTTTTTAGAGACTTCTTAATACTTGGGTGGGGAGGAGGAGACCTCACACGCTTTGATGGTTGGTGGGGTTTGGGCTGGAGGGCTCTTGGTACAAAAGTTAGAGAAAGAAGTAAGGGATCTACGTGCCTGAGAGTGATGTTCAGGAATAGGTCAGGCTGGAAGCATTTTAAAATAACATTAGATTGAGCTGTAGAATCCATACTTTACTACGGATTACTTAGGGAAGCCATTCTAGGAACAGTGAGGGGAACTGCTAGCAAAGTGCACCCCGGAATATATTTCTTTCACTGAATCTCTTCTAGTCTCACCTATGTGCCAAGCCTGAAATGGAGGACAAATCTGAAGTACCCAGTGCCCAGAGTTGTGCATTTGTATTAATATGGACACCCAGGGCGAGATTCAAAGCAATCAAGCCTCTTCCTAATAATAGCTATCACTTATATAGTTCTTTGAGGTCTGAAAAATGCTTTATGAATATTTTTTCATTTTATTCTCCCACAACTCTGTGGACAATAGCAGGTGCTATTATTATCTTTGTTAACTGCATTTTAGAGATAAAGAAACTGAAGTAGATGGAGGCTAAGTGATTTACCCAGGGTCACACAGTAAGTGTCTGAGGTCTCCCTGACTCCATATCTGGAACTCTATCCACCATGCCATTGCTACCTCTATAATCCTAAGCAATAGAGAAGTACATAGTCTTCTCTGGACCATTGCCCAACCAATTGCCTGCAGAGAAGTCTAGGTAAAAAATGTGGATGTCAAGGTTATGATGAACATGCAGGACTGAACTATCCATGATTCAGATTTCCTGTCATACTTTTAGGTGCTGTGGATGTTCAGATTTTTGGTAGAGCCCCATCTAATAAGGCATATTCACAATCCATCAAGTATATACACAATAGGATTCCAGGGAATAAAGCAACTCCTGGGCAACTACTGGAACCAGAATACAGTGGAAGTTTACATAGATCAAATGAATCCTACTTGAAGGCTGGACCAGGTTTTCCCACCATTCTGGTATCTGAGAGTATTTCCATCTGCTTTCCTGCTCAAAGAATCAGGGAAGCTCTTTCTTGTGAATTCCATTTTGCCCCATTGACATTTTCTACTCTCTATTTTTTTTTGCCAAAGTGAGATGGGGTTGAAGAATAAAGGCAAAATGAATTTAAGAAAAAAGGTAAAAATAAATTTAAGCCACTCAAGGTCTCAGGTAAGCTGTGTAAGGTCTTGGCAGAAAGTTAGGGATACCAAAAACAAAGAACAACTAGCCTAAGGCGTCTCTGTAAGCAGTCCAAATACATACTTTACTCCTACTTACCTTCTCTCTCTGGACCAGCTTCTTGTAAACAGAATCTGGGAAGGATCGAAGTGGGCAGAACTTGCCTGTGCCCTCGGCACACATAAAGACTCCATTTTCATACACGACACGTCCTCTGCTGATAGTGACCAAGGGTACTCCATGACAGCGCATATTTTCATATAAATTTATATCTCCTCCTTGTACTTGAGTGCTAGCTGAAATGGTCCTGGGTGGGCAGGAGGGAGATGCTGGTGTCACAGGAAAATACAAGATGCTTATACCAAGAATATCTATTAAATCCTAGAAAAGTTTTTATGGATTGCTATACTGATCTGCCAGGGTATCACAGAAGACATTGCATAAGAACCACTAAAAAGCAATGAATTTTAACTAGCTACTCAGAATGTCTCAGTGAACCTATCTCAGAGATAGGGCAGACTTGAATTCAAGTCTCATCTATGACACATCTTGGTTTTGTGACCTTGGGCAAGTCATTTAACCTTTTAATGTTTTAACTCTCCAAGACTCTTAAGTTACAGAGAAGATATTAGTTTACTTTGATAGAAAAAATTTTCTACCTCATAGAAATGAGATAGGAGGTCCAATCCAACCTTTCTCTCCATCCCCCTAATAACCTAACTGGATAAGACTGAACACATTTATTTAGATTGAAAATAGGTCTAAAATAATTTATCTGCTCCTCTTTAAAACAAAACAAAACCCACTGATCTCACTTTCTCCTGTGTGTATCCACACATGTCTTTAGACAGTGAGCTCCTGGAAAGTAGGAACTATATCTAGTCAATTTTGGAGAGGGCTTATAATCTAAATAATATAGCACTGAATTTCAAGCCTGACATTCTAAGATGTTCTGAGTTTGTGGGGAATTACAAACAAAAATATTAGCCTAGGTGGACAGGGCATGAAGCCTTCAAATTAAGCCTTAGTTTCACCATTAAAGTCTTTTTCAGTGGAGAATTATTCTTGGGCATTCCTTTATTTTTTAAACTGACTCCTCCCACTAGATTTCTAATGATTTGGAGGATGGGTAAGGGTGTAGAATAACACTTCCTAGAACAGGGCTTTGAACATAATGGATTCTTAAAAATGTTTTGGAATTGAATGAACACAATACCTCAAGCCCCATCATCTTTCTAACCCCAGAGTTCTAGAACAGGGGTCAACAAAGTCAGCCTATTTAAAAATGTAAAAACCATCCATGGTTCTAGTTATAAAAAAACAATCAGATGAAGGTCTTATTTTGTCAACGCTTATTCTAGAACACCAGCTCTGAAGGAGAGATCTCTTAAATTCCCAAGTCCCTCAAAATCTGGAGCCTGGGGTCTGGTTTTACTTTGTAGCTTCTGGGTCCCACACAACCACATCAGCATCAGCTCCAGGGATGATGCGGCCCTTGCGGGGATACAGGTTGTGAATCTTGGCTGCATTTGAACTAGTCACTGCCACAAAACGGTTTTCATCCATCTTTCCTCCCACCTAGAAAAAAAAAGGACAATTAGAAGACAAAATCATGTAGTCATGAAATGGCTGCATAAAGCCATGTAGTGTCCATTGTTTCTCTTTATTCCTTCCAGAGGTCTATTAGCAATGTTCTTTTTAGGAAACCAAGGCTATGTTCTCAGTTTCCCTCCCTCCCTCCCCTTCTCTCTCCTCCCCCCTTCATTTTTCCTTTTCCTTTTTTTAAACCTTTACCTTTAGTCTTGTGTAATGCTTCCAAAACAGAAGAAGGGTTAAGTGACTTGCACAGAGTTCCACAAGCAAGGAAGTGACTTAAGTCCACATTTGAACACAAGACCTTCCATCTCTAGACCTGGCTCTCAATCCACTGAACTACCTACATACCTCCTTTTCTTCACATTATTCATGAGTATGGAGTATAAACTAACCCATCCAGCCATTTAAAAAATGTGTATCATTGCTCTTAAGGCTAAGAGGTATAAATTCATTATACCTAATAGAAAAAGCATTTGTAATAGATAAAAATTATATTTAATAGAAATGTATAATCTGTTGATGGCAGATGAGAAACAATGAATCTGTATATGAAGGTCTATGCATTCTGTATAGTTGAAAATATAGTTGCCCTATTCTTCTGTAATTTTGTAAAATTTCCAATTTTCATCCAATGGGCCTATTTTCTGAACTCTCTCAGACCACTTAGGTGGTTGCTTCCCCATTCTTGAACATGTTATTATGTTTTTGGTCAAAGACACAGCCTTAAATATATCAAAGATCTGACTAAGCAAAGACCATTAAAACAAAGATGTAGCTAATATTTATAATCATGTAAAATGGCAAAAATGATGCTCTAATTCTTGTTAATGAACATTTGGAGTATATAAAGGATCTCAGTGAACATTACTGCATATATATAGCACATAAAAATTATAATTCTATATGCTGATATAAATTTTACCTAGAGCTAATAAAGCTAGATATAAATTTTAATGAAATATTCAATTAACTTCAATTTTTCTTGCCCTCTGAGAAAGGAGAAATGCTTTTGATTTTTACATTAAAGGTTTCTATCCTTTCCTTTGGTGGATGCCTTGGTCTTTGTTAACTTATACCATACTCTTTTTGAGTCACTTATAATCTAAATCATAAAGCATTGAATTTCAGACCTGCCATTCTAAGATGGTTTTAGTTTTTGGCATATCGCAAACAAAAATATTTGCCTAGATGGACAGGTCATGAAGCCTTCCAAATTAAGTTCTAGCCTCATCATTGAAATCTCTTCCAGTAGTGAATTATTCTTGGGCATTCCTTTGTTCTTAAATTAATCCTCCTCTCATCAAATTCCTAATGACTGAAAGATGGGTAATTGTGTTGATCAATACTTCCTTCCCTGAAATTGTGATCCAGATTACTGGTGGGAGGCAAAGGTGACTTAAGCCTGATGGGAAACAATCCAAAATGGCAGAAAAGAATTCTGGATTTAATCTAAGGAGCTAGATTCAAATTCTGGTTTTGCCATTGACCACCCATGTGATAAGTAGTTCAGTTTAACCTCTGTGATCCTAAGGGTCGGGCTGCATGATTTCTATGGTCCTTTCCATAGTTCTTAACCCATGATCAAATGCCCTGCCTTTGCAAACACCAAAATGGCAATAGAAGGAATCAGCTAACTCCTATAAAAATAAGTGGAAACCCCACCCCAAACAAAATTCTCCTATACCTGATCAGTAGTAGGTGATCGGCTTGGGTAACATAGGGTTTAGCCTCCACAGAACTACTCCTCTGGGCACTATTGTATCTGCTATCCCCTTTCCTACCAACCAATGCCTTTGAAAGATTGTTTGGAAAAGAATCTGTTGCAATAAGCTTATGGAACCAGCCTAAGAACCTGCTTAGGCAACACATGGGGATGAAAACAATGTGATGTTTTATTATATCAAGTCAAAAAGCTTTTGTGCAAACAGAACCAATGTAACTAGATTAGAAGGGTAACAGCAAACTGGGGGAAAAAAGTTACAACAAATTTCTCTCATAAAGGTCTAATTTCTCAAATTTTTAACTAAGTCAAATTTATAAGAATATAAATCATTTCCCAATTGATAAATGTTCAAAGCATATAAACAAGCAATTTTCAGATGAAGAAATCAAAGCTATTAATAATTATATAAAAAAGTTCTAAATCATTTGATTAAACACTCTCAGGTACTACATACCACCTCATATCTATCAGATTGGCCAATGTGACAGTAAAGGAAAATGATAAATGATGGAGGGGATGTCGCAAATTTGGAACACTAATTCATTGTTGCTGGAGTTGTGAACTGATCCAACCATTCTGGAAGTCAATTTGGAACTGTGACCAAAGGGCTATAAAACTGTGTATACCTTTTTTCAATCCTGTAATATCACTACTGGGTCAGTATACTAAAGATATCATACAAAAGGGGAAAAGGACCTACTTATACAAAAATATTTATAGCAGCAATTTTTGTGGTGGCAAAGAATAGGAAATTGAGGACATGATCATTAACTGGGAAATGGTCGAATAAATTGTGGTACACGTTGGTGATGGAATATTGTTATGCTATAAAAATGAAAAAAGAGGATGATTTCAGAAAAAGCTGGAAAGATCTACATGAACTGATGCAGAGTGAAATAAGTAGAACTGGGAGAACATTGTACATAGTAACAATAATATTGTCATATAATCAACTGGGAAAGACTTAGCTACCCTCAGCAATACAATGTTCTGGGATAATTCTGAAGGACTTATGACAAAGAATGCGATCTACCACCAAAGGAAGAACTGTTGGAGTTAGATGCAGCACAAAGCATACTATCTTTCCCATTATTTATGTTTTATTTTGGAGTTTTGGTTTTATGTGAATATTCTCTTATGATAATGACCAATAAAGAATTATGTTTTGCATGATAATACATGTATAATTCAGATCAAATTGCCTACCATTTCTGTGAAGGGGGAGGGAAGAGAGGATGGAGACAATTTGGATCTTATAAATTCTGAAAATGTATGATGAAAATAGTTATTTCATGTAATTGGGAAAATAAATTATTTTTTAAACAAAGAAAACAATATGATGCAGGAAAAAGGGAAATTTAAAAAACATCAGGGGAACCCAGAAAACTTACCACGCCTCTCTCCCAGATGATACTCATACGATCTTGTACTCCACTCACTCCATGAGGGATCTTAGTGAAATCTTCCTTGCCCATTGCCTTCTGTTTTGTGGTGAAGGGCCGATGGTCAGAAGCTACAATATTCAGAGTATCACTGAAGGGGCAGAAAGACAAAATGAGAAATAAATTAAGGTAGCTGCTACTTAGCTATTGGTTGACCCAAGTTTTAAAATAGCTTATTTCCTGTCAAGGAATTATTCAGAAATGGTTCAAAATCTCAACATCATCAACTAATTTCTTTAAGCATAAGGACAGAGATGAGAATTATGCATGACAGAAAATGTTATCATAAAGAAAATATACCACTGAGATGCCTTTGATACAGTAGTATAGCTGCTGGAAAAAGCATAATCTTAAAAAAATTCCATCTTAGAAGTGATACTAAGTATTAGTTCCAAGGCAGAAGAGCAGTAACGGCTAGGCCATTGGGGCTAAGTGACTTGCCCAGAGTCACACAGCTAAGAAGTGTCTGAGGTTGCATTTGAACCCAGGTCCTCTTATCTTGAGGCTGGGCTCTCTATCCACTGAACCACCTGGCTGCCTCTATAGTTGTTATGATCAATTTATCTTTCTGAGTATTAAATAATAGATTGTATTTTTTTCCATAGGAAATATAATTAACTGAAGGGTGAAATTCCAATTTCCACACAAGGACAATTATATAACATATTTGACCAATAAGGTAAAGATGTAACAACTAAACTATGCAAATTATTTTAAATAGCAAAAATTAATTTACTAATTCAAAGGACACTTCAATGAACATATCTATATATACATAATACACAAAAATTACAATTCTATTCTAGAAATATTTTCCTCTCTTTCAAGGTACATTTTTTAAAAATAAGAGGGCTATGTAGCATTGTAACATGGTGGATAAGAGTCTTAATTTGGAATTAAAAAAACCTGGGTCCAAGACTTGCCTTTGACACATACTAGCTTTATGAGCCTGAGCAAGGCATCTAATCTTTATGGACTCCAGGAAACTCTCAAGAATTATAAATTGCAATGGAGGTACCAATCTGCATTGGTAGAAGGAGTTTTCTCGGTGGGAGTCCCCTATACTAATGAAATCACAGGAATAATTTAAAAATATCGGAAACTGTTTATGTGTTTTAATTATATATTTTAATTTTCCCCCAATTACATGTAATAGCAACTTTTAACAAATATTTTTCAGGGGGCAACTGGGTAGTTCAGTGGATTGAGAGCCAGGTCTAGAGAAGGGAGGTCTTCGGTTCAAATCTGGCCTCAGATACTTCCCAGCTGTGTGACCCTGGGTAAGTTACTTAACCCCCATTTGCCTAGCCCTGACTACTCTTCTGCCTTGGAATCAATACAAAATATTGAAAAAAAAACAAACAAAAAAACCAATATTCTCCAAAATGATAAGATCCAAATTGTTTCCCTTCCTCCCTTCTCTCTTCCTTTCCTGATTTGGTAAGCAATTAAATCTAGGTAATACATATAGATTATACATGTATGACCATGAAAAACATTTCTATATTGGTCATATTGTGAGGGAATATTCATAAAACCAACCCTCCCAAATAAAGCCATAAATAAACCTGATTCCCACAGTTCTTACTGTGGACATGGATAGCATTCTTTGTCATAAGTCCTTCAGAATTGTCCTAGATCATTGTCTTGCTGAGAGTAGCTAAGTTACACAGTTAATCATCTGACAATATTGCCGTTACGAGGTATGTTTTGGTTCTGCTTATTTCATTCTGTATAAGTTCATTCAAGTCTTTCCAGGTTTTTTGAAATTATGTTGCATTATTTCCTATAAGCACAGTAATATTCCACCACTATTGTTCAGCCATTCCCCAATTGATGGACACCCCCTCAATTTCCAATTCTTTGCCACCACAAAAAGAGCTACTATAAATAGATCATTTCCCCTTTTATTGGATCTCTTTGGGATACAGACCTAGTAATGGTACTGCTAGATCAAAGCATATGCATGGTATTATAACCCTTTGGATATAGTTCTAAATTGCCCTTCAGAATGGTTCAATCAGTTCATAATTCTACCATATGTTTTTTTAATCCTTACATCAAAGTCTTTCCACAACCTTTCCCAAAGAAAACATTGACAGATTTAATCTAAAATATGTCTAGCTATCATAACTTAATTGAAATTTAAGTTAAATTGCCCCTATTGTTTGTCTTAGAACTTCTGAAAAAGGCTTTTCAGGTGAATTGGGGATAACATGGAGATCCAGATCTCTTAAAAAAAGAGTGGTACAACTAAGTATTAGGATTTAATGCCTTCTTTACTTTCAGTAAGTTTCCCTACAGCAAATGTGACATTCAAAACATTGCAGTGATCTTATAGCTACACTCAAAGTACTGTAGTTGATGCTCCATAAATGTGCATTGATGATTGGTGGTTGCTTTTCTTTTTTTTTTTTTCTTTTTAAACTGAAAGGCAGTTTTTAGAAGAAAAAGCTAAACTCCCATTTCCCCCTCCCCAGCTCCTCAGCTCATTCAAAACAACAAAGGACAGTTATTCAACATTGGACCAAAACAATAACAGCAGAAACACAATTTGCCATTGAAGACGGTCTTTCTGAGTTTTCAGTACCACAGAGCCTACTTGACACTTTAATGATAATGTGCTTAGAGGACTTTATACTTCACCATAAAAAGCAATTACCAGTTCATTGGTAGACTTCAAAAGATGCTTCAAAACATCTCTCTGAGGATTTCTAAGGCAGGATCCTGAAAGCACACAGCTGTTACCTTTATTGTTTGTTTTGTTAGGAAACTGGTAGAAAATTTCAGAACAAACCATTAAAGATGACAAGAAATGAAGTTTGGCTTTTATTTCTTTTTTTTTGGGGGGGGACTAGACTTGTGATTTCATTGGCTACTCCTAGTGTAGAAACTCCGTCTACCAATTCAACTAGGTCTTAGAGATTTGCGAAGGGTAATGAGGTGAGATCACTTGCCCCAAATCACAAAGTCAATATATGTTAGAGGTGGTTCTTGAATTAAGATCTTCCAACTCTAAGAATGGGACAGCTGGGTAGAACAGTGGATAGAGTGCTGTCCCTGGAATTAGGAGGATCTGAATTCAAATTCAGCCTCAGAGACTTAGTAGCTGTGCAACCTGGGCAAATCACTTAATGTTGCCTCAGTTTTGTCATTTGTAAAATGAATTGGAGAAGGCAATGGCAAACCACTACAATATCATTGCCAAGAAAATTCCAAAAGGGGTCACAAAGAATTGGACATATTAAACTGACAAAACCATAACAAACTCTGAGAATAGCTTTCTACTGGCTATACCATACTGCACTCTAATATTAATTAGGGAGGGATAAATAAATGTGGAAATCATGAAAAGTCAGTATTGCATGTCCCAGAAGAGTGTGTCTGAATATTAATGAGTAGATTGTAAGAGAAGAGAGATGATGCTTGGGATAGACTTCTAATGAGAGCTTTCTCTCTCACCCTTCAGACTAGATATTCTTTATTTTTATTTTTCAGTTACATGTAGAAGCAATTTTGGACATGTTTTCTGATATTTTTATGACTCAAATTCTCCCTCTTCCTTTACCTTGTCCTCAGGCAATAAACAGTTGGATATAGGTAATACCAGTACTTTTATGCAATATATATTTCCATATTGCTCATGCTGTGACAGAAGACTCATATCACATATACAATAAAAAAAAACTCACAGGGGAAATAGAGTAAAGAATGACATGTTTTGATCTGGAATCAGATTCCAACAGTTCCTTCTTTGGCTGTAGTTAGCATTTTCCATCATGAGTCCCTTGTGGATATCCTAGAAACTTGCTTTCTGATAATGGTTTGGTCCTTCATCATTGATCATTGTACAATATTTTTACTAGTGTATACACTGTTCTCTCACTTCATTTTGCATCAATTCACACAAGTCTTTCCAGGTTTTCTGAACTCATCTTGCTCACCATTTCTAATAGCACAAAAGTATCCCATTACAACCACATACCACAACTTGTTCAGCCATTCCCTAATTGATGGATGTCTGCTCAGTTTCTAATACTTTGTTACCACAAAAAGAGCTGCTAAAAACATTTTTCTATGAATAGATCCTCTTCCCTTGTTTCTGAACTCTTTGGGAGACAGATCTAGTAGTGATATTACTGGGCAGGGTATGCATAGTTTTTATGGCCCTTTGGACATGGTTCCATTTTGCTCGCCAGAATGGTTCTATTCATAGTTCCATCAATAGTGTATTAGGGTCACAATTTTTCCATATTCCCCCCACAATTATTTCATATATAAATATAAATAAAAAAATAAATGAACAAATAAATATATATATGTATTAGCCAATATGATAGGTATGAGGTGGTATCTCAGGGTTAATTTAATTTGCATTTCTCTAATCAATAGTGATTTAGAGCATTTTTTCATATGACTATATATAGTTTTAATTGCTTCCTTTGAGAACTGCCTGCTCATATCTTTTGATCATTTATTAGCTAAGGAATGCTTTGTATTCTTATAAATTTGAGTCAGAAAGAAAACTATCTACCTCCAGAGAAAGAACTGTTAGAGCTGGAATACAGATCAAAGCATGTGATTTTTCACTTTAGTTTATTTGTGTTTTTATTTTGGGGTTCTGGTTTTATATGAGTATTCTTCTCACAACAAAAAAACAATATGGAAATGCGTTTTGCATGATAATACATGCATAACCTAGATCAAACTGTTTATCATCTCCAGAAAGGGGGAGGGAGACACTTGGATCTCATAAGTTCAGAAAACTTATGAGGAAGATTGTTATTACATGTAAGTGGTAAAATAAAATATCTTTATCAAAGAAAAGGACTTAAACATTTTGAAAAAAGATGAATTTGAACTAGTTTGAGATCTGGTACAGCTAGGTTTCCTTCTGAGCTATTCTTTATAAAAAAACAATGGCTGGAGGTGCTCTTCTTAAGTCTATGGGCTTTCTCCATGGAGTGAACCTCCACTGTTGAAGCTTATCTTGAATCTCTCTGATGCACACAGGAGTTCTAGATTCCAGGGGATCACAGGCTGTTCCAAGAGCTTTCATTAGTTTTGAAATTTTTAGCTTCTTTTCACCTAAACTCTTATTTTTCATTCAGTGCATTCTTTAAAATATTTCTAAAGGGAAAATTCACGAACTTTTCTAGGTGAAAAGTAAAGCCAATATTTCTGAGTTTCTTTGTTGAAATGGCACGTTCCTAGCTTGCATAGGAGTCAGACTCAGTGGACAGAAAGGCAGGAGGTCCTGGGTTCAAATCTAGCCTCAGATACCTCCCTAACTGTGTGACTCTGGGCAAGTCACTTAACCCCAATTGCCCAGCTCTTACTGCTCTCTTCTCCCTTGGAATTGATACTTGGGATTTATTCTAAGATGGAAGGTAAGGGCTTTTTAAAAAAGTGAAATATTCACTAATGGACCTAATCCTATGATTGACTGGCATAGAAGCATTGACCCGTTCCATTACTGACCTGGGTTAGTTTGTTCTTTCTTAGGCTACCTTATGGCCTCCTGTTGCTGAGGTTTCACCAGTATTAGTGCCGGATCTAGTGCGGACACCCAACTGATGTTAGCCCTGCGGCAGCTCAGAACTCCTGAACTCAAGGGATCCCACTATCCTCAGACTCCAGGAGCAGCTATTATAGGTATATATCCACACACTCCATGAAAAGAAAATTTTAGATACATGGAGGTCAATGATGATGAAACAGTGAGAAGGGTAATTTATAATAATATTTCTTTTTAACTCTTCTTCTAGCTGCTTGCAAAAAGAGCAGATGCTAATCAATGGATGTGCCATTTTTTAAAATGAAAGAACTCTTATTTTGGGGGGAGATAGTTTGCAGACTAGTGCCAGGCCTGGAGCTGAGAGGACCTCTGTTCCAAGCTGGTCTCAAATATGTCCTATGTGTGACCCTGAGCAAGTCACTTAACTCTAATTGCCTCGCCCTTATCTCTCTGTCTTAGAATTGATAGTTATTTATTATTGACTATAAGGCAGAAGATAAGAGTTTTTTTAAAGACTTATTTTTGTTTAGAAGTACAGGTGAATGGAATATGTGTTCTTTGCTTGTTTCTCTCAATTTTCTACCTCTACTGAAAGTCTCAGAGGCAGTGTACATAGTGGAGAGAGAACAGATCGAGTAATGATTATCTGTGTTCAAGCCTTGCCCATGACATTTATATGCCTTTGGGCAAATCATTTAAATTCTCCAACTAGTAAAAGAGTACAAGTTGCAAATCTAGTGTTATTTTGCATTGGTCCAGGGAGTTTATTCACCAGGGGGTCCCTATACCAGTGGAATTAGAGGTCCATACCAAAAAACAACCCTAAGGGAAAAAAAGAAAGGCAAGACAACCTACCTCTTGGTAGCCCTCATACGTATATGCCCAAATGCCTTGAGCAGACTTTTACCCTTAGGAAAACTTGTATAGAAATTTGTTATTATATGTAGTTGGTTAAGAAAATATTTTTTTAATTATTTTTTTCCCATGATAACATGATTCATGTTGTCTTCCTGCCCAGCTGACAAGGAATTGCTCTGGGTTATACATGTGTTATCACTTGATACTTGTATTTCCACATTATTCATATTTATAATATAGCAATCTTTTAAAACCAAAACCCCAAGTCCTTTATCCATATAAACAAGTGATAAATCATGTTTTCTTCTGTGTTTTTATTCCCACACTTTTTCCCTCGATATGAATAGCATTCTTTCTCCTAAGTCCCTCAGGGTTGTCCTGGAAAAAAATTTTTTTTTTAAGGGAAAAGCTTTTTCATACACAAAACAATATAAAATGCCCAGCGTGCTCTTTTTATAAAGGCAACAAAAACTTTATTTGATAAATTAGGATAACATTAAATACTGTGTGTGTGTATATCTCCTTTAATTCCATTTTATGATCTAGTGAAAAGATAGGAGCAGATTGGGGAACAGAGGATAGGAAAAAAATCCCTTCCAGATGAGTTTCTTTGCCTGTCTTTTCTCTCTCCTTTCCACCTTTCTTTACTGATTCCCAGTTCTCCAACTGTAGCTGAAGAAGAATTCTCTCTACCACATTCCCAACAAGTGGTTATCTGTCCTATTGCATGACTTCCAGGGATCAGGGGCTTACTACTTTCTGAGACCTCCCATTCCACTCTTAGGAAGCATTGGTGTTAGGGAGTTTTCCCCCCTAGCATCCAGTAGAAACTCGCCTCTCTGAACCTGTTCAGTTTTGTTCTAGCCCTGCTTCCTGGGCCAACATATTTATTTCACTTGGCTTCAGGCTTTTGGGAGTGATCTGCCTAATGTGGAAGAGAGGAAATATATTTACAAAGAAGGGGAGAGTGGTGGGACAGGAGGCATATCGAAGGCATATCCACTAGCTAAGATACACACCTGTATGCATCTGCTCTTTCTGCAACCCACAATCAGCCTCCTGATTAGGAATTATCACTTGTGGATAGTTTTGCTCTACATTTCATAGATTACCAACATTTATAAGGTATACTTGATGTTGTGTGACATATGGATGGATGAATGGATAGCAAGACAGAGACAGAGGGACAGAGAGAGGAAACATAATAAAAGTGGGAGAGAAAGAAGAAAATAGAGGTAGAGGTGCTAAAGTAGGTTCTGGGGTATTCCTTTGGGTTATGGGTTTGAGAATGACTTACTGACACCCTCTGAAACTATATTAATACTGGTTCACAATTTGACAGTTACTTTTTTACCCTTAAATCTTCAGATACCCCAAATGGACCAGCCATTCAATAGGTTATTCTGAACTTATTTTGGGGGGGTCTATACACAATAGCCCCTGGGCTAGGTGCAATTAAACAGATGTTCAATGTGGCCTCTGGGTGATGGGTTCTTCATCTCCACATACTCTTCTTAATAATAATAATAATAATTATTATATACATATTCCCACATGGACACACACATACATAAATATTGCATAGTAATTCATGCTGATGACGGTGATGTGAGGACAGCACTGTAAGGTCCTTACTTGGCTAGCAGACTCATGAGGTAGGTGGAAGTATTGGTGTCCAGCCTCAGAGGGGGCACTGTGACATAAGCAGCTGCATGGGACCAGTCCTGATGGTAATAGTGTAAGCCTGTCAAAGTGGCATGTGCGGTGGTGGTCTCTGCATAGACAACTTTACCTGAGAAAGGGAATTAGAGAACATTATTGGACATTGTAAATCCAATTTTTTTAAAAAGCAAAAATTGCATAGAATCTAAATTTTGTTAGACATTCTTTACTAAACTATTTTTGAGAATTTGAATGTATCTTTGTTTACAAGTACGAAAGGAAAAGACTTTACTAAGAAATGGAAGGAAATGCCAAATACATTCAACTTCACAATTCCTGCATCCAGTATTCAAAGGGAAATAATGACGATGGTTTTACACTTGCATTTCATTGGACCATAAAATAAATGGCACATTGAGGACTTTGCACGGAAAAAGTAACTTTCAAATGGAGAACAGAGATCTTTAGGTGTTTGGTTTAGGAATGTAGTCTGGGATATCCTGTTCATATAGCAGGGCCTTTGTAAACTGAGGGTGTTCCTTCTCTTGCCAGATTCAGATTCTACTATCTTTTGCAATATGTGGAACCAACAGGATGGAGTGTAGAAATGAACCAAATTAAGAAAGAAAGTAAACATAAAAACATTAAAGTTTTTTCAATTCAGTTAAGTTTTCAGTTTTTAGAAGTACACAGAGATAAGAGCTCACCATTTTTAAAAAACTTTTACCTTCTGTCTTAGAATCAATACTGTGTATTGGCTCCAAGGCAGAAGAGTGGGAAGGGCTAGGCAATGGGGGTCAAGTGACTTGCCCAGGGTCACACAGCTGGGAAGTGTCTGAGGCCAGAAACAGCTCATATTTCTACAGCAGTATGATTAAACGTGGGCAACTAGATGGCAGAATGGAGGAAGACTCATCTTCCTGAGTCAAATCTGACAAATAGGCATTCACTAGATATGTGACCCTGAGCAAGTCATTTAACCCTGTTTGCCTTACTTCCCTCATCTGTGAAAT
Source organism: Monodelphis domestica (assembly GCF_027887165.1). Taxonomy (NCBI): domain Eukaryota; kingdom Metazoa; phylum Chordata; class Mammalia; order Didelphimorphia; family Didelphidae; genus Monodelphis; species Monodelphis domestica. Next base: position 516,254,048 of record NC_077227.1, on the reverse strand, counting down.
GAGTTGGAGAGGGAAATAGCAAACCATTCTTTTTATCTTTGCCAAGAAAACCTCAAATGGGATCATAAAGAGTCAGATATGATTGAAAAACAAGTGAACAATACGATTCTATAAAGAGTTGGATAGAGGGAATGATAGTTCTAACTGATCAAATCCAGGATGGTGTAAGAGGACTAGAAGAAAAGGACTATTAGAAAAACAGCAGAGGAGAAACTCAAGGTTCTGGGCGATCCGAGCGGGCCCAAGTTAGCCCATTTGGAGCCTCCCTAGCACTCTTTAAATCCTAACGCCCATGCTGAGTTTCATCGGCCTTACCTTTCTCCGCCTGCAGGCTTACCTTGCATCTTAGAAGCAGCAATGACGTCTCCGGCAGAGATACTGGAAACGTTGACCAGGTAAACCGGACAATGAGTCTAAACACAGGAAACACAACTCTCACACAACAGGTCTTTCAAAGGAAGCAGATATCTTCATAGGGAAAATAACTGTAGTAAAAGAACTCTCTTGGGACATCCAGTCTCTTCTTTCCCTCGAGTGGACGTGGCGGACCTGCTAGTTTTATGCCCTGCCTTAAGCTGATGTGGAAAGAACTCGAGTTCTGGCTGAAGTGGTTGTGCATGAACAGGGAGGGAGGTTGCCAGCCACCAAGCAAGCGTGTTTCAATTCCACTCTCTTGTTTAGGGCAAGACTGACCATTGGCACTGTTGCATATTTTTAAGTGCATATTTTAAGTGTTTCAGAAATGGATTTAAAAGAAAATTCCTTTGGAAAAAACAAACATCAATAATTTATCATGAGAGAATGTTTTTGCTTGAGTGTCTTGAAATTTACTAATAAATCCTTAAGTGACTAAGCACACAGCAAAGGCCATATACAACATCAGAAACCAAAGGACCTGGGGGCAGCTGGGTGGCAAAGTGGATTGAGAGCCAGGCCTAGAGATGGGAGGTCCTAGGTTCAAATCTGGCCTCAGGTACTTCCTAGCTGTGTGACCCTGGGCTAGTCACTTAACCCCCCTTCCCTAGTCCTTACAACTCTTTTGCATTGGAACCAATACATAATATTGATTTTATGGCAGAAGTTAAAGGCTTTAAAAAAAAGGAAAAGAAAAAGGAAACCATGGGGACTACTTTTTGAAAGCTGCGTTCTATACAGGCAAAACACATCATAAATCAAACCCAAACAAATAGGGTTTAGCCTGATTAATTCTGTTTTTGGAGACAGAGATTTGAGTTTGAGAACTAGTTCTGCCACTAATTAGCTCATAGGCGTGGTACTAGGACCATAGGGTAGTTTATTTATTTTAAAAAACCTTATCTTTTGCCTTAGAACCAATATTTTGTACTGGTTCTAAGGGCAGAAGAGCAGCAAGGGCTAAGCAAAGGGGGTTAAGTGACTTGATCAGGGTCACACAGCTAAGAAATGTCGAAGGTAAGATTTAAACCCAGGACCTCCTGTCTCAGGGCCTGGTACGCTACCTGCTGAGCCATCTAACTATACTCCCCATCACACCACGGAGGTAATTTAGGCTGACTTACATCCCCCACATTTTACAAATGAATAAACTAAGGCCCACAAAGCCACAGTTAAAAAGTGGAAAAATTAGGATCTGAATCCCTGTTCTATGACCCTGGGTCCCAGGGCTTTTTTCAACTGTAGCACACTGCTCTATGACCTTGGATAATCATTTAAAATCTCTAGCCTCGGTTTCCTTATCTGTAAAATAAGGGCCCTTTCTTGACTGTCCAGAGCTTCCTTTTAGCCAGAAAGAAGTCTTCATTGGGAGAAACCCTGTGATTAAAACTATTGTTAATAGAAGATGAAATAGCTAAGTGTACTGATAGCCTGATCCCCCAAAACATTGCCTGATGCAGCCTGTGTGACCTCGGGCTAGTCATTTAACCTAAATTGGCCTTAATTTCTTCATCTGTAAAATGCAGATGGTTAGACTCAATGACCCTCTGTGATCTCTAAAGACCCTTTTAGCTCTCTATCCATCTTCGATTCTATAAATGCAATTAAATACAAAGGAGAAGTCCAAAGGACTATGAAAAATTTGAGGAAGGAATCATAACTTTCAGCCAGGAGAGTTGAGGAACAGATAGAATCTGAAGTGAGTTTTAAAGAGAAGAGTTATTTATTTTTTAAACCCTTACCATCTGTCTTAGAATCAATACTGTGTATTGGTTCTAAGGCAGAAGAGTGGGAAGGGCTAGGCAATGGGGGTCAAGTGACTTGCCCAGGGTCACACAGCTAAGAAGTGTCTGAGGCCAAATTTGAACCCAGGACCTCCCATCTCTAGGCCTGGCTCTCATTCATTCCACTGAGCCACCGAGCTGCCCCCTTAACGAGAGGAGTTATTAATGATCCAGGGCAATTCTGAGGTACTTAGGAAAAAAAATGATATCCACACCAAGAGAAAAGAACTGTGGGAGTAGAAATCCAGAAGAAAACATATGATTTATCCCTTGTTTCTATGGGTATTTGACTTGGATTAATCTATTACAAAAATGAATAATATGGAAATAGGTAACAAGTGATAACACATGTGTAACCCAGTGGAATTGCTTGTCAACTCTAGAAGGGGGGAGGGAAGAGTGGAAGGAGACAACATGAATCATGTAACCATGGAAAAAATTAAAATTAAAAAAATATCTGTTAATAAAAAAGAGAAAGAGGCCTTTTAATAGGGCAGAGACGGGGATCATGAAGGATAGTCACTTTGGGGCAACTAGGTGGCCAAATGGATAGGGAGCCAGGTCTGGAGATGGGAGTTCAAATCTGGCTTCAGACACATCCTAGCTGTATGACTTTGGGGCAAGTCACTTACCCTAATTGCCTAGCCCTTACCATTCTTCTGCCTTAGAAACAATACTTAGAATCAATTCTAAGATAGATGTTAAGGGTTTAAGAAAAAAAGTCACTGCATGTACCCAAGGAAATCTCCAAGTTTGGCATTCTTTCCATTATCCTTTCTATGATGCCTCTATCTTCTCTCCACCCTCTTTAACTGGCCCCTTATAAGGGAAGAATTGATTGTGAATGATTTATATTTTGGTAGTGAACCAGTTTTATCTTAGATTCTTAGAGGAGGGGGCTGAATCTTGATTGAGGTAATAGAGAAAATCACATCAAAGTATCTGAGAATGATGATAAATAAACTATAAAAGAATAAAAGGCAACTCTCATAATTTCAACAAGTTGGGGTCTGATTCCAGGAGTAAGAGGGAAATACTGCTTACCCTGTTAGCAATAGTGATAACTCGGTGGGTAGCTTCTGCTTCCAGCTGTTTGGGGAAACAGAGGACAGGAAGGAAACAAGGTTTATCATCTCCCCAAAGCACATATTTTTTGAGTAAATCTCATGCAGTAATAAATGTCTGCCTGTACTAGACACATTTGCTGAGCTTATCTATCTTATGGGTTCTTATGTTGTCTGGGGTCTAATCCCTTGAATATATTTGCAAAGAAAGGGCTTTGGACTATGATCTAGAGGACTTCTCCTCTAGTATTTCCTAGCCATGTGACTCTTCAATGATAGCCCACAGGGAACAGGAAGGATTCTTATATTTTTCAGTCTTTTCCTCTTTTTAGTCCAACTTTGACCAGACCACCCCACAATGTACTGTACTGATTTCTCGATGAAGGACAACACGGAGCTGCACTGAAGAGAACAGTGACTGAGGCTTTGCTTCAAGGCACAAAAATTGAGAGAGAGCAAAAAATGCACCCTAGAAATAACTGAGCTTAGTACCTAGCTTGGTCAGTAGCATTCATCTATGAGCCTTTACAATAATTGGTTCTGTTCTACAGCTCAAATGCCCCTGAAACATCCTGCATTATTTTCACATTAGGAACTATAAAGTGGCCCAAATTGCCTGTCCCTGAACACCAAAATGGCCAGTTAAGGCTATGCCCTGAAAAGGTCTCTCAGGAAAGTTTTAGGCCATACCTGCCCTACATTTTAATTTAGGACACAAAGTTATCCTGAAAATATAAGAAGATAATCTCTTCTGAAGCAGCCAATTTGGATTTTCCCTCATGTAAGGAGGAAAATATGTAAAATTCAATTTATATGTGTAGGTGTCTCATTAAAGACACTCCCAAAGATTCTAAGTCTCTATGTGAAGATTGATGCAAAAACAATCACAGTAAACTTTTCCTACCTCCTCTGGACGACTGATCTCTATTCCTTCTGGTCCGGTGATTCCCAAATCTAGTGCCTCTCTGGCACCCTGAAAAGAAAAAGGAATTAGCAGTTGTTTATAAGATACATCCAAGATGAAAATAATGAACCGCAAATAGCAGAACTATACAAAGACTCAACAATTTTTCTTTATTGTTGCTTTATCATTTTTCTTTAAGGAAAAAAAACCTTGAGGCTTAGGTTCCCCAATTCACATTATTAAATGATTGAACAGTTCTTTTATTTTTCTAAATGTATTCTAGGTAACCAGTGAACAGGTGAAAGAATAAATCAAGACCCTGAGATTTCATCAGTATGAGTCTTCCCTCTATTTTGATACAACCTCTCATTACTGGTAGATGATTTTAGGGAATTATTGTGGGAAAAACATCCCAATGGCCAATCCAGTGATAATCCTCTCAAAACCTATAGCTGGGATGGGTTTCAGGGGACAAGCATACGCAGAGCCCAACACTAGGCTTATATTTGAAGTCTTTTCAACTTGGTAGGATCTGCCAGAGCTTGGAGGAATGGGTGAAGGGGAACCCACTGTCATCTTAAGACCATAATGAGGTACTGGGGCAGGACTTTAGCCTAGGAAATAATGAGGTTAAATATCATCCATTGGGAGATACTGAAAAATTAGAAGAGAGGGTCTTTGCCCTTGAAGAGTTTACAACCTAGTTAGCCACTGGAACCACAGGACACTAATTCAGATCCCAAGCTGAGGAGTCCAACCATCAAGCCTACCCTTCTTCATTGCCCTCTTCTTTCTGAGTTTTGTTCCTCTATACTTGCCTCTGCCACAAGTTCTCCATTTTCAGCATGGACTCGGGCTATTGCACCAATATCCTTGCAAGCACAGAACACTTGATATAATTCACTATCTCGAAGCATATATAAGTCTTTGTAGGTCATAAACATCTGGAATGAGTTGACACCTTTCTCTCTCACAAGAATCTCCATTTCTGCTTTTACCTGGTAGAAGGAAAGGATCAACATATTTGAAAGTGTGATGGATGGAGCCTTGGATGACCTGCATTTCATTTCCTCCCTCAGTAGGTACCAACTGTGTGATCTTTGACAAGTCACTTATAAGGACCCTGAGATACAGAAGAGTTATCTGTAACAGGGAAATAATCTTCACACTGCCTTCTGTGTGATGCCCAAGCATTCTCTAAAAACCGTGATGTGTTACAGTTCTCATTTTTGTCCATAAAGAATGTTATCAATATTAATAATATTGGGGATGGGGCGTTAACTGGGGTATATTTGCATCTCGGGTACTCAGGAGAGATTCTCTATCCGGGGCAGGGAATGAAAGAGAACCAGGATTTATTAAGCACTCATGTGCCAAGTACAGTGCTAAGCACTTTACATACCTCATTTGGGCTTCACAACAGCCTTGTGAGGGAGCTGCTATACTATCCCCATTTTATAGCTGAGGAAACCAAGGCAAAATGGAGGTTAAGTGACACAGTTAATAAGCATATTGAACATATGATAATAAGCATGTAAGACTAGGTTTGAACTCTGATCCTCTTGACTCTTAAGCCTGTTCTATCCACTGTGGCACCTAATTGTCTCTAGTCAATCTAGGATTCTCCTTGAATGTCCTAGAATTGCAGCAATCTGCTGGAGAAAAATAAATGTTTTTTGTTTGCTTTTGTTTTAGATGTTAACAGTTTCTGATAGGTTTTCTTTCCAAGTTCATCTGACTTTTTGAGAATTTTTGTATGGTCGAATGCTTATTTATCCTATCTCTTGCATTACTGGATTTGTTAAGAGTATGGAAACTGATAGAAATAGTATGGATGGTTACATTGCTAGAATAACAGTGCCTGGATATTCATCAAGACACAGTGTCCATGTTTATTTATTTGGGGTTTTTTTGGTCTATTTTCAAGAAGACCTAGACTGCTTGACTTACTGTGAATAAGCATCTAGGACTCCTGTCTCATATTCTTAGGGGCTGCAGATTTATAGGATAAAGTTTGCCTGAAACTCTAAGTAATCAGCCCCAAGTACTTAATCCCTGCCTGGGGGCCCCACACTTCTTTGGGGCTTTGTTTTCCATTTAAATTATTAGCTTGCTTGTCTTAGTGAGGCGTGAGATCAGACCTCTAATTGGATTCCTTAGGTGTTGCAAGGATCCCTAGAGACATTTAAAGGGCTTTTTGTGTTGCAGGGACCAGGGAGAATTTTTACTCACCAGTATTAATCTCAACTTAAAGTGTGAGTCCAGAACAGAGGAGCCCTTTTGTGAGAGATGAAGCAAAGGGAGTGCCTCAGACCTTGTCAAGAAATTGGTTTAATGTTACTACATAGCCCCAATACAAGGTGATTTGGTTCCTCATCCAAAGTGGGAGAGAATGACTTTCCCACAATTCTTATCTATGTTGGGAGCTCTGTAGAGTCTAGGCTATCCCTCTGATATCCCTTCTTCTTTTTCTTTTCCTTATTGTCTTTGTCTTAGGGAAGGCCTCTGCAAGCACCAAGACAAGCAATAAAATTTTATAAAAATGAAACTTGTTTATAAAAATTGTGGAAATGAATTCAGAGATGAAATACCCAAACTCTCCAGCATAGTAAGCTTGTATCTTGGATAAAAGAATGTTAATGTTCAGACTGTGAACTGTGCCACAAAGATTTTGTCAAAATATACTTCAACTGATTTTCTGGGGATGTCAAAAGCTTAAGTGGAAGGTCAGTATAAAGGATTTAATGCCAAATGACAAGGTATTAATTGTTAATATGGTTTTCATGTACAATGATCCCTTTATAAAGCATGAAGACCTATTTCTAATAGAATTATAGGAACAGCTTGGGATTTCCTTGGATGAAAGTTTGGCCATGTTAGACTAACCCCAAAGAGATCAAAGAAAGAGGAAACGGATCCATATGTGCCATAGTTTTTTTTGTAGTAGGTCTTTTTATAGTAGCAAAGAACTGGAAACTAAGGGATGCCCTTTCCATTGGAGATTGGATAATGGACTCAGGGTGAAGGAGACACAATATGGGAATTTGATTATGTGTATTTGTTATCAGGATTTAGATTTTCCTTTCTTGTTTCCTTTATGTAAGAGAACATATGTGCCTTTTAATTAAAAAAAAATAAAACAACAACAGACCATAGCCTGAGGACCCTTAAATGGCCAAGTGGTTTTCTCGGTAGTATTTATCAGTAGAGTTGGTGATGGAAGGAGAAACTGGACCCTGAGAAAGAACGTCTTGAGGGTAGGGGAGGGGATAGCTCTCTTTCCAACTACCCCATTAACCACATCATTTTGAAAAAAGAATCTCTTCAACCACTAGGAGATAATGCTATGAGTCTTGATACAGAGAGGAACACATACTAGAAGCCCACCAAATCACACAACCAACAAAGATTCTAAGCCCAGAGTGTAGTTTTTTGAGGAGTAGATAGGGAAGAGGATTAGGGAAGACAATGAAGCGTTGTAGTTCTGCAGTTGTGAGCTAGGCCATAGTTATTCCCCATTTTTGTGTCTTGCTATTATTGTACTTTAAATATGTACCCATGATTCCAACAGACATTGTATGTATCTGTGGGACAGTATGCCCCAGGTTTGTGTGAGAGAATAATGCTACTGTTCTTACTATTTACCTTAGTTGCTAAAAAGCTAATTATGTTTACTGGCTGATTGTTATTCAGAAATACACTAGTAGGGATTCATGCGTGTAAGGGTGGCCTTTAGTTTTGAGGGTGGCACAAATCTTCTGGGGACCCAATCTGTGAATGCAACTATAATCTGGGAGAGTATGCCAGGAGGGGTGCTACATTAATAACTTTTAGTATTTGTTTCAGTCCAAACTCATATCCTGAAGTGATCTCAAGAATATTCTAGAGAGTTGAGTATATGGTATAATGGAAAGAACAGCAGCTTTGGAGTCAGAGGACATGAGTTCAAAAATCCTGCCTTTAATGCTAACTACTTGTGGCCTTGGGTAAGTCTTTTAATACCCCTGAACCTCAGTTTCTCATGAGTAAAGAGAGTTTGGATGCCTCTAAGGACCCGTCTAGTTTCAAGACCTATGATCATAAATGGGTATCAGGGTCATAGATAATAGAGGCAGAGCCTCACTTAGTCTAGTTCACCCTCCTCACTTCCAGATACAGAAGCTGAGACTTGTAGAGGTTAAATGATTCATCCAAGGTCACAGGTAGCAAGTGGCAGAGCCTACTCATGTCCCCTGAATCAAAATCCACTCCCCTTCCTACTACACCAAAGGAAATCACCCAGGATTGTTAAGGAGATCAATTTATGAGCCAAAGTGAGGCACCATAAATCCAAGTCCTGAATGAACCCAGTGCTTAGGCACCAGATTAGAAATTCCTATGGAAGCCCAGCTCTCTGGAGTGTGTCTTTAAGTGGTCCAGATAGTAACATCACCTAATGGGAAATACCCAAGCACTATCTAATAACTCAGTAAATTCTACAGTGTGAAAAACAATCACATGGAGATAAAATGAGAGAGAATGAATCAGAATTCCTTTAAGATTTAGACCTATGATGGGTAACATTAACAGTGGGCCAGAGCTCCAAACACCATGTTGGGAAACCAGATCTCCTCTGACCTTAGGGATAAAGACCCTCCCACCCTCACCCCAAATATCACCTCTTCTTGGAACTAATTTTTTTTTTTTGCTTTGCTTGGCTGGCTTATAAGATCAGTAATGCTGGAGTATTAAAGTCCCAGGAGAGCCAGAGGCTAAAATGTTGGTGGCGATATACACCCGAAAATAGCCATGATCAAACTAAAGAGACTGTTACCTTTGGGGACCACCAGGTGATTCCCATGTGAAGTGAATAGTCACAACACACTTTGGGGTCTGCCAAGTTCCTGCACTTCTCATAGGCATCCAGGAGGGAAGTATCTTTGTCCGGTAGAACATGGCCTATAATCATGGTTGTTCCTCCTACCAGTGCTGCCTGTGAGGAGGAAAAGACGAGAGAATGGCTTTAGTCATGTCTTCATCACATAATAACAAAGTGGAGGTAACGTATTCTTCTTAGCAGAGCAGAGAACCATCTAATCTATGAAAGCTTTTCTTTTCTTTCTTTTTTCTTTTGTGCAGTGTGGTACCATAAAAGGGATATTACTGTATATAGAAATAAAAGCCCTCTGGGAATACAGCGAAATAAAAACTCTGCCTACAAGTTTTATTAGCCATGACTGTATTTTTAATTAGTTTAAATTTCATTTTGATTTGAAGGGGAAATAGTAGTATTCTATCTGAATAGTCTATTTTAAGAATCCACTCAATGAACAAAAATCTAAAGTTGAAAAGTAGAATTCTACTTTCCTGACATACTTAGAAGTAAAACATGAAAGGAAGGGATGCCTAAAAAGGGGAAGAAGTTGAAGTTTTTAAAAAGCATATGACAGAGGTAGCTGGGTGGCTCAGTGGACTGAGAGCCAGGCCCAGAGAGGGGAGGACCTGGATTCAAATCTGGCCTCAGACACTTCCCAGCTATGTGATCCTGGGCAAGTCACTTAACCCCCATTGCCTAGCCCTTACTGATCTTGTGCCTTGGAACTAATACACAGTATTTTTTTTTCTAAGATGGAAGATAAAGAAAAGAAAAGCATATGACATCACCAGAAGGGACTGAAGAAAATAAGAGAACACAATGCACAGTATGAATTAAAATATTAAGTAAGGGTTTAAAAAAATCACTTTAAGGTCCAGAGACAGCTAGGTGTCACAATGCATAGAGCTTCAGGCCTGGAGTTAGGAGGACCTGGGTTCAAATCTGAATTCACATACTTCCTAGCTGTGTGACCCTGGACAAGTCACTTAACCCTGTTTGCCTTGCCCTTGCCTTTCTGTTTTAGAATGTTACTAAGACAGAAAAAATTGTTGAAAAGAAACCAAAACTATTTGGCCCAGCCAAATTGGCTGCCTTTGTGTTCCCCATACACAACACTATACCTATCATCCCCATAGACCTGGCCATCTCCTTCCTCTTCCCCATCTCCAATGTGCTATGTTCTCAATAAGGTTTCAGGAAATTTTTGACTTCCTTCAAGATGCAGCTCAAGTATCACCTTTTACCCAGAGCCTTTCCTGATCCTTCTGACTGCTAGAGCCCACACTGCCTTGTGTTTATCTTATATTAATTCAGCATATACTTATATAGAGAGCTCATCTTTCCTGATAGAATATAAGCATCTTGAGAGTGGAGATTCATTCTTTCTTTCTTTTTTAATCACTCTATCTCTCCAGTGTCTGGCACAAGTGTAATAAAGGCTAGTTGACTGACTGATTTGCTCTGCTGCTATAACTAGCTCTGACACCTTGGTCTTGTCATTTAATCTGTCTTGACCTTAATGTCCTCATCTATGAAATGAATTATATCAAAGGCATTTTATAGCTTTAACATTCTAGAAAGCAATATTTGCTCTAATTTCTTATAAGTATGATTTGATAAAAGATCAACTGATAATAAATAAGATAGTGAACATGTAGGGCTAGACATCTGGATAGAGTCATTTAAGGATCAGATACAGTTTTTGGTATCAAGAAGTTAAGAGGAAAAGTCAAAATAAGTGGGTAGATTGGGGAAATTGATGGTGATAAATATCTTTGGAATTACCAAGTTACAAAAGTCTAATCTGTTGAAAAGTTTGGACTTATAATTGATAACGTAGGGGGTCTCTCAAAGTTCTTCATTCTAGTGGGAAGATGTCAGTGTTCTAACAGTGAAGAGGGGGGGTAATAGTAGGAAGAAAAAACCCCTCTATTTTAAGATTCTAATAAATGAGCCATGAAGAAAACTCAAGTCATAATAGTCGCCTAAAGTCTTAGAATCTCAGAGTTGGAAGAAACCATTGAGCTCCTTTAGTCAAGCCTGATTTTGCAGATGAAAGCAAGACCCAGAGATGTTAAGTGGGATATACCTGAAGTTATATTTAATTAATGTTTATTAAGTATGTCCACCTGCCTTGACTCGCAGGGCAGTATTTTCCCAATACATCATGGTATCTCTTTCACTTGTACTCTACTTGGAGGCCACTTGATATCCTGAAGAAGGCTGGCTCTGTGGACTGTTATGGGGCTGGCTAACAATTAATGGGGTATAGCCTCAAAAGTATCTATATAGAAAACCAAAAGACTTTTGGATTCCTGTGCTGTCAAGACCCAGAGAAGGATTTTTCTTTAGTAAGGCAGCAAGATAGGGCAAGGGGTGGGGGGTCAACCTGGAGTCAGGAAAACTGGTTATGTGACCTTCTCTAAATCACTTTACTATTCTCAGCCTCAGTTTCTTCATCTGTAAGATGGGGGAGTTGGACTCAGTAGCCTCTGAGCTTCCTCCTAAACCTAAATCTATGTTTCTTAGAATGCTATGACCTGTGCCCTTCTGGGCATGTTAAGTTAGCCTCCATCTCTTATGAAGGGTTGAGTTGCCAATATTTTCCCCCCCATGCTTTACCAATTTCCTCTTTCTTTACCAGGTCTTCACAGGAGCCATTCTGCTGTAACATGTCCTTCTCTCCTCCCAGTCAAACATATGTGGCTTTTGAGAAAGAAAGGCTCTCCAAAGATAGTTAAAGTTGGAACATTTTAAAATTAAAAGTTATTTTTTGGGGCTGCCATATCACTGCTATGCTGGAAAAGGCCTCTAAGAAATAACTAAAAGGTCATCTGCTTCCATGTGGCACCTGTCTTGGAAAGCAGTCATCTTCCTTGTACAAAAGGAGATTTTGCCTTTGAATGAAGAATGACTTTGAAGGGGAGCAGGCAGTGAGGAGAGGCAGCCAGGTGTGAAATGGGTCTTTATTTGCTCTAGCATTGCTCCTGACCTTGGCAGAGCCTCAAAACCCCTAAAAGAGTTTCCCAGTTCCAGGTCAGCTTTAATTATTTCAAGGAGAGTCATGAAATTCTATTTTTAAAATTCACAGAATAGTATAATTGGAAGGGACCTGTAGAAGTTCGCTTCCTACCTGATGCAAGAGTCTCTCCTCCATATTCCTAACAGGTCATCAGTCTCTGACTGAATGTTTCCAGTGAAAGGGAGCTTTCCACTTTGAGACCTGGCCCTCCCTGCTGATGGATGACTCAAATTGTTAGAAAGCTCTTCCTCTTATAGAACTGAAATTATCTTCTTGTTACTTTCAATCATTGCTCTTTAATTATAGCATATGCTAAGGCTAGTGTCTGTTCTGGAAGATGCTCTTCAAATACTGGAGGGCAGTCATCATTGACTCCCTCACTTAGATCTTCTCTTTTCTAGACTAAACATTTTTTCAAATGCCTCAACATTCTACAAATGTTTATGATTTCCAGAGCTTTTACCATCTTGATCATCTTTTCTTGGATATAGGTAGGCAGGTGGTACAAAAGAAAGAAGTGGGGAGTCAGGGAGACCTGAGTTCAAATTCAGCTTCAGAAATTGACTAGCCATATGATCCTAGACAAGACATTAAACTTTCACCTGTTTTTGTTTTCTCAGCTATAAAATGGAGATAAGAACAGCACCTATCTCCCAGGGCTGTTGTGAGGATCAAATGAGATAACAATTGCAAAGCATTTTGCAAACAAACCAGAAAGTACTATATACATACTAGATATTATAAAAACTATTAAAAATTGGTGCTTAAACCCTCTTCTTCCATTGATTGTAGAGGTGGATTATGGGAGATGTGTCACAGTTGTTTCTTTTCCTCTTTTTTCAATTCTTTGTTACTAGGGATGGTTCTGTGGGGAGGATATATTTGGAAATGAAGCAGATGCCAAAAAAAATCAATAGAATAATTTAAAAATTGTGCTCAGAACATAATAGTCTAGATATGGCCTGATCAGCATAAGTATAATGGAACTGTTACCCTCTGTGACGGAAAACCATATTTTTATTAATCCAATCTGAGATTTCCTTAATAATGTTATTTTATTTTTAGCATCTAAGTCACAAAATTTGCTTTTACTGAGTTTATCATCTACTAAAACTCTAGTTTCTTTCCCGTACATTGATGACAAACTGGGTCTCCTCCATCATGTAATAGTTGGGGACATGGATTTGAAGCCAGTCTCTGGTCCTCAAAAACTATGTGACATTGGGCAGAGGTTGATTGTAGAGACAATGCTTTGTAAACCTTAAGATGCTATACAAACATGAATTATCATTATTAGGATAACAATTTAGAGATTGACCAATCCCATCATTTTATGGAAAATAATAACTAATACTTATAGTTTAGGATTTACAAAGTGCTTGACATATTATCTCACTTGATCCTCACAATACTGTGAGGCAGATGCTATTACCCCATTTTACACATGAGGAAACTGAGGCTCAGAGAGGCTAAGTGATTTGCCTAGTGTCATACAGCTAGTCAAATGTCTATAGAGGGATTCAAAGCAAAGTATTCCTAACTCTAAGACCATTGTCCTTATACTATTCCACACTACCTCCTCCTTCTGCATGAGAAAACTAAGGACTCTAGAGGTTAAATGATTTGCCCAAGGACAATCTGGTGGTCAAATAAATTGAGTTTTGAGCCTAAATGTAAAGATTTACCCTTATCTGTTGAACTTAATTAATCTATTCAGGATGAGCAGACTTTTAAAAAAACAAACCAACCCTATCTTCCATCTTGGAATCAATGCTGTGTATTGGTTTTAGGACAGAAGAGCAGTAAGGGATAAGCAGTGGGGGTTAAGTGACTTGCCCAGGGTCACACAGCTAGAAAGTGTCTGAGACCAGATTTGAATCCAGGGTCTTGGATCTCTAGGATTAGTTCTCAATCTACTGAGTCACCTAGCCATTTATAATAATGGCAGTTGAATAATAGCAAGCAGCTCACATTTATAGCATTTTATAGTTAAGGTGCTTTTTGCATAACCCTGTAAGGTAGACAGTATTAGTATTATTAATCCGATTCTACAGATATGAAAACTGAGGTCCACTAAAGGTTAAGTGACTTGCTCAAAGTCATGCAGCTAGTGACAGAAGACAAGTCTAAGTAACTCTAAGACTGTTATTCTTTCTATTATATGTTGAGGCTGCCAAGAAAGTGTTTTGATGATAACGAAGGTAATTATAATGATAGAATTTGTCATTTGATGTTTAATTAATTTCATTTGTTCTAATAAGGAATTATTTTCACATTTTTTTGTGTGTCAAGAATAACCAATGGACAACCAGTGGTACACTCTCCATGTTGAAAGAAAACATGGAAGCCATCCAGAACTTGGGAAAGACAGATAGGACAGTGGCCCAGGGGAGGTAAGCATGAGATAGTGTAGGGTTTGCCTTCACAGGAGGAGATAGCCCCTTCTAACGAGATCACACACATTCAAATATTTGGGTAGAGGATGTGAAACATATGTAAAATTCAAACTTGTACATAGTTTGCCCTACAAAATCTCATAAATTATAGCACCCCAATGCCACCCAGTGGCAGTTTGGGGGCAATTGCAGAGGAGGTGCTGAAACTAAACCCAACATTGCTTTTTTCCCTTTTTAAAAAAGTCTCTTACATTCTATCTTAGAATCAACAATAAGCATCATTTCCAAAGAAAAAGAACAATTAGGGCTAGGCAGGTGGGGTTAAATGACTTGCTCAGAGTCACACAGCAAGGAAATTTCTGAGGTCATATTTGAACCCAGGACCTCCCCTCTCTAAGCCTGGTTCTCTAGCCAGAGCCTCCTAACTGCCTCCAAACCCAACACTGTGAACAAACAGCAAGCACTTATGAAGTAGCTATTATAGAGGCACTACTCTTGTGGAGAGGGATACATAGACACAAAGACAACAGTCCCTCCTCTCAAGGAACTTACATTCTATAGAGGGAGGCAAACAAGCATATACAAAATAGATACCTTTTTACAATTTACAAAATTATTTGGAGCTAAGAAGGCCCTAACTGATGAGGAGTCAGAAAGTGCCTCATGGAGATGGTGGCACTTGAACATAGTCTTAAAAGAAACCAGGAATTCTAAGGAGTGGAGGTGAGAAGGGGGCATCTGGAGGAGCATGAAGGACAATCAGTCATCACACTGGGGATACAAAGGGCAAGGGAAGACAATCAATGCAAAGGACAAAGACGGGGAACAGTGCTAATAATAATTTCTCAATCCATGTTGCACTTAAAAGGTTTTAAAAGTGTTGTGCATAAACATTACTACAGTTTAGTCAAAATAAAAAACAATAAGAAACTTAGTATTAAGAATATTTCACTACTTTCAGTTAATCAACATTTATTAAACATCCACTATATATATGATTGGAGTACTATAAGTATTAGCATAACTCTGACCATTGGAATGTCTTATGTTTAATGCCCACAATTTTTGAATTAAATATATTATTTAATGGACACAATATGTCAAATATATTATTTCATTGACTTAATTTTTATTAAATATATTGTTTTATTGACAATTTTGGAATTAAATATATTGTTTCATGGACACAATTTTTTGTTAAATATGTTATTTCATTGAAAATAAAAAACAAAACCAAACAAAACATCTATATGCCAGATACCTATGCTGCTATATTCA
Source organism: Monodelphis domestica (assembly GCF_027887165.1). Taxonomy (NCBI): domain Eukaryota; kingdom Metazoa; phylum Chordata; class Mammalia; order Didelphimorphia; family Didelphidae; genus Monodelphis; species Monodelphis domestica. Next base: position 516,238,331 of record NC_077227.1, on the reverse strand, counting down.
GCTTACCAATTAAGCAATTTGTCTATCTATGGAATAGAATTTAGAGCCAAGTATAAAGACGTGCAGAGACAAAATGATGGGAACTTATAGGAGTGCTTTCCCTATGGCATGACCTTGAGTCAGAGTACCTCCTTCCACAGAAGAAATTCCAGGGGGATTTTCATATCTGAATAGTTCTGTCTGTGCTTTAAAAATCTTGGGAAGCATTTCAGTGGGATAGGAGCTGAAGGGATTAAATATGCTTCCAGAAGGAAGGACTGTCTCATTGGCAGTGACCATGACTGCTACTTCAGGGGCTTTGGGACACAAGGTACCAAAGAGATTAGACTAGGAAACAGTAGATTCATTTTCCTTTTAATCACAAAAATTGCCAAGAACTTTTAAAACTGCTTGTGAAGCTGGCATAAAGGGCACTCTCATAATTAAAAGGACTCAAATACCACCTTCCCCCAAGGTTCTATTCTTTTCCTTCATCCTCTGGGCTCTTCCCTTTGGAGTTCTCCTACAGTTTCCACTATCTTCTCAGTGTCAACGAATTTCAGATGGGCATCTCCAGTCCAGACAAAGCTCTTTTTGAAACTTGTTACCCACATTTCCAATTACCTAGCAAAATACTTGGATGTTTCCTTGGTCAACTGAGATCAAAACCTTACGGTTTTTTTTGTTTTGTTTTTGTTTGTTTGTTTGTTTGTTTTTGCTAAGTCCTGTCAATTCTCTTTGGGAAATTTTATATTTCTATTCTTTTCCTTTTCCACTGCTACCATGTTAGACCAGTCTCTCATGTCCTCCTTCATGGGTCACTGAAATACTTTTTGTGGCATGAGCAACAACATATACTTCATGTAATTTATAAAGGATAAGGGTTTTTCCCCCCTTAAAAGGCAAGAAACCCTCCCTGAGACTTAGTTGGTCCTAGAGACTAAGGCTTAAACCTTTGATGTAGCTTTCTGGTCACGTGGAAGGCTCCTCAGGCCTTGATGAACTCCTTGTTGCTGCAGAAGTCAATGCATCCTCCTTGCCAGGTCTATTTCTGAACCAATATTCTGTCCTTTTCTATGCGATTGTTAAGTTAACCCTTTTAATTAAACATTATGTGACCTATAAGTGTCTCACTTTATTCCAATTCCAAGACTGAGCCACCAAGAACAGTCTGAGTCAAGCCTGGCCCAAAGCCACTTCTCAACCTGCTTCTTTCTACCTCCAACCCATTCTTCACACTTCAGGATTAATTAATATACAATGATCTGATAATCAAAAACTTTCAAGGGCTCTTGATGACCTATGAATAAAACCCAAACTCCCAGAGGCCTGGCATGTGAAGCCCTCCACAATCTGGCATCTCACATACTCTGAGCTCCAGCCAAACTGGACTGTTCTCAGCTACTTACAATCTGGCTTCTGATCACACCTTTCGACTAGAACTGCTCTCTCCAAGGTTACCAACAATCTTCTAACTGCTAAATCCATTAGCCTTTTTCTCAATCCTTATCTTTTTTTAAAAAAGATATGTAGTTTTCCCAACTACATTTAATAACCATTTCCCACATACCTCAATTCTTATTCTACTTGACCTTTTGGCAACTTTTGACAAAGTCATCCTGGAGGTGCTTTCTTCTGTTTTTCTGGTTCTCTTACTGCCTGTCTGATTTCCTGGATTATCATTTACCTCTTGTCCATTAAGTAGGAGTGTTTCTCATGTTTCCCAAAACTCTTTCCTTCCTTCTTTTTCCTTCTCTCTCTCTATACTCTTCCCTGATTATCTTATCATATCTCATGGATTCAATAATTCTATGCAGATTCAATAATTTTATGCAAATAACTCCTATTCGGTTTCATTTTTAGTTGTGAATTCCCTCTCCCTCCTCTTCCATCCATTCAGAAGGCAAGAAAAACAAAATCCATTAGAAATATGGATAGTCATGCAAAACAAAATCTTACATTGACAATATCCAAAAACAAATAAATAAAAGGAATATGTTTCATTCCAAACATTTAATCCATTACTTTTCTAATTGGAGGTGGATAATATGTTTCATCATGAATCCTTTGGAGCTGTGGTTGGTCATTGTGTTGATCAGAGTTCCTAAGGCTCTTCAAGTTGATTATCCTTATAATATTAGTTATTGTATAAATTATCCTTCTGCTTATGCTCACTTTACTTTGCATCAGTTTATACAAAATTTCCCAGGTTTTTGAGAAGTTAAATTTCTTAGAGCATAATAGTATTACATCACATTCATATAACTTGCTCAATCATTCTCTAATTTTGGTCATCCTCTCAGTTTCCAATTCTTTGCTACTACAAGAAGAGCTGTTTATATGGGCCCTGTTCCTTCTTTGTCCTTTAATAAACTTACTGGTACTGATGGCTCAAAAGATATATGCATAGTTTAAGTTTTTCAGGTATGGTTCCAAGTTGCTTTCTAGAGTTATTGGACTAGTTCATAACTTTACCAACTGTAAACTAAAGTATCTGTGTCCCCATAGCTCCTACAGCATTTGTTATTTTCCTTTTTTGTCAATTTAGCTAATCTGATGGATGTGAGGTGGCATGTTATGAATTGTTTTAATTTTAATTTTTCTGATTAAGAGCACTTTTTGATGTGGCTATTTGCTAGCTTGGATTTTTTCTATTCATTCCCTTTGACAATTTATTGATTGGGAAATGACTCTTAGTCTTATAAATTTGACTAAGTTCCCTATATACCTTAGAAATGAGAACTTTATCAGAGAAACTTAGGCAGATAACTCTAAGGCCCAGTCTTAGCTAATCTCTAACCTGAACTCTAGTCCCATGTGACTAACTACCTGTTGGTTGACACCTTATAGTCAACATATCCAAAATTAAGCTCATTGACTTTCTGTCCTAACATATGCCTCCCTCTAGACACTCCTGTTGCTGGCAAAGTCACATGTAGTCATTCTGGCTCACAGGCCTAGAGTTATTCTTATTCTTGCCTCTACTCTCCCCCATATAATATTATTGTTGACAAATATTCTCAATTCTATTTTCACATCTTTTTCATTTAATTCAAGGCCCTTGTTGCCTCTTAAATGGATTCAATAGCTAATTGGTTTCCCTGCTTTCAGGGCCTCATTCTTTCAAGCAATCCATCAAAAAAAGACACCAAATTGGGTATATAATTTGGGGTTTTGGTTTTATAAGATTCTCTCTTCCAAAAATGAATAATAAGGAAATAGGTTTTGAGGGATAATACATGTACAACCCAATGAAATTGCTTGTTAATTCTGGGAGAGGAGAGGAAAGAGGGGAGGGAGACAATATGAACCATATAACCTTGGAAAACTTCTGTGAAAATCTGTTACTGGAATAAAATAAAGAAAAAAAAAGTAAAGACCAAATTAATCCTTAAGAATATTGCTTCTATAATTAAATACAAACTCCGTGGATTGACATGTAAGTCTTCTACCACATGGCTCCAATGTACCTTCTTAGTAATTTTTTCACATTACTCCATTTTGTGAATTCTATGTTCTATGCTATTTCCTAGACTATAGTCCTAGGCTATTTCCCAAACAACATTTCATCTCCTGTTTTCCTGTCTTTGTAAAGGCTATGCATCCCACTCCTGGGAGACACTCCTTCCTCACCTGTCTCTTGGGATTGCTAGCTTTCTTTGAGGCAGCTAGGTGGTGCAATGGGTAGAGTGCCATGGCACAAGTTCAAATCTGACCTTAGACACTTACTGTCTCTCTCTCTGTGCCTCTTTCTCTCTCTCTTTCTCTCTTTCTCTCTTTCTTTCTTTCTTTCTCTCCCTTCCTACCCCCCATTCCCAATCCTGGTAAATATGAAGGTCTATGATAAATTGTCTAAAACAGAATGCTACCTGGTCTTCTGCCACCCAAGTAGGACAAGAGGTTTCAGGCTCTTTGAAGTCCAATTCAAGGCTCTTTCTGTTACATCAGGGGCAAGGGATCTTTTGCAGAGAGTGGGATTGAGGGGGAGGGAGCCGTCGGTCAAAATCTCTTCAGCTGAGTACTAGATAAACTCTAAGTACTCTCAGCTCATGAACCTATTCTTGGGGTCATCTGTGGTTAGTTAGATATATGGAAAAGTCTTCTGCAATAATTTTAGAAATTCATTTCAATACCATGAATTCCAAAATGATGAGTTTTTTTAAAAAAAATTTTATGCTTTCTCCAAACTCTTGCATTTTTAAGTTCATTCACTCTAGTAGGGGTCAGCTAGAGCAGAATATCTATTCTTTCCTTAAAGCTCCATTTTCACTAAAGCCTATTTACTTCTTCTAACTGTATAACTTTGGGAAATTTACTTAACCTTTTAATGTTTAATTTCTCCTATCTACAAAATAGGGCTAAAAATACCAATAATACTTATTTCAAGCTGCAGTATGGTATAGTGACTAGTGAGCTAGCCTTGAAGTCACAAAGACCTGGTTCAAGGTCAGTCTCTGACACATAGAGCCAATGTGTCTGTGGACAACTCTCAGTGTCCTGGGCATCTCAAAGGAGCTGTGGATTGTGCCTGGGGAGAGGATCTCCCTTTACAGGGAGTTGCCTACACAAATTAAAATGATAGGCCTATGTTAAAAAATCACCCCAACACCTACTTTACAGTAGGATTATTATGAAGCACAAATAATATATGATAGCATTTTATAATCCACCAAGTGCCATAAATAAGAGCTTATCATAACTTCTAATGCATGAATCTGACCAAGTCATACGAACACTTAAAAACTTTCAGTGACTGGCCATCACATAATTACTGAACAAAAGATATACTCCACTTGGCCCTGAAGGCTTTCTATAGAGGCTAAATTCTAGTTACTTTTCCAGTCTTATTTCACATTACTCTCATTCACCAGCAACAAAGGACATTCCATGGAGCATGCTCAGAGTTCTCTTGTTGATTCTGGCTAACCTTGTGGGAGGGAGCTCTAGGACTTGCTTCCTGCCTTGTGGTGAAACAGCACTGGAAAGACTTTGGTGTTTTGTTGTGACACAGCAAGCCCCAAGTGGCCCCTTGGTTCTCTTGACCCATTGATGACACCTGCAAGAGTGTGGGATGCTGTGACAGTTTACAGAAAAGATAGCTTCTGGCGCCATCTCGCTTTGTTCAACTCTAGGTGATACTATATAACTGGGATTTCATGAAACGGGCAGAGAAACACTGGCCTTTCTCTACTCCAGAATCATAGAAACTATTTGTCTATTTGACAACTAATCTAAGAATACTCAGCTGGGCACATTTGCACCCGGGCCCTTGGCTACCTTTTCCATTTTTGTTTTTCCCTAATGTTTGCTGAGCAATTATATATCTCAAGGAAAAAATAATGGATCTTGAGTTGGATGTGTTCAGGCTTGGGGGTGACATTATGAATTTAAGGCAATTTGTAGGCCTTAAAGTCCTATAAGGATGAGCTGAATGGCAGCATAGGAGAACCTCCTGGTAGCTACCCCAGTGTTCTTGACCAACAAGTAGACTTATTAAAGCCTGGCCAGCAGATATAACTGGAGTTGTTTGGATAGTGCAAAGTCAAGGTAAAATGTAGAATGCTTAACTATAGAGTTCTACAAACTACTTTATGTTCTAAATGGGGCTTAGTATCAGTCTCCCAGAAGAATATTAGTATTTATGAGTTACTGACTCCTATTTTAAGATTTCTTTTAATAATGCTCTCTCTGAGTTTTGTGTTTAACATTTATTTTATGCCCAATAATTACCTGCCCCATGCCTGATTCATATTATATATTTTCATACCTTTTTAACTTTCTTTTTTGGAGAAAACTCTAGATGCCATAACCTAAATTATAAATAAATCAGTTCCCAGGGTACTGGGGTGGGGGTTTAATGAGCCAAACAATATAAAAACATGGAGCCTAGCCTCTTTTCAGTAAAGGCTAAAGGACTAAAGATGATCCAAACAATTCACCTGGGATCTGAAGGGGTAATGTGAACAACACCTCAAGACCCTGTGGGGCCAGCAGTACTCCTTCAAGGTCAATGCACTCCGTATTTTGGCCAGTGGTCTACTTATTTTTCCTATTCCAGTTTTTCCTGGCTCCTGTTTCTGGGTATTTGCATATTTGGTCCCATTCCTACCTCTATCTTCCCACCATCTATCTCTGCTTGCTGAAATTCTTAAATCTTCTATGAGTTGCTTCTCAGATGTGACCTTTTCCATGGAGTTTTTCCTGATTCTCCCCCTCATTCCCTAGAAGCTATTCCCAGGTCTCTTCCACTATCTCATGGTATTGTTCTCTTCTTATATACTTATCAGGTTCTAATTTGGGGTATAGCATTGTAGGAAGGATTGATCAAGGTATGATGAGATCAAGGTGATAAGCTCACCAGGTAACCCTTGTTTTGGAACTCTGATGGTCAATACCTCTCTCTGTAGAGAATATGGATATGTCTATCCGTAGGGGCACCTTTAAAAGGCCAAAGACAACTCTTGATCAGATCTCAGAGACTAAGGCTGCTCCAAGATAAAATACTTGATTTGAAGCAGCAGCTTGGTATTTCCTAGGAGATGGGTTCCAGTTCTTAGAAGCTGCCCCCAAGATGATTTGGTTGGTTAAGACTCTTGAGAGTAGCAGCATTCTTACTACTCTATAAAAGAGAGAAGACAGACTGTGGCTGGCATCTTTCTTTTTCACATTTTTTCCTTTTTGCCCTTTCTTCTTCCTCTTCTTTTTATTTAAAACCCTTACCTTCTGTCTTGGAATCAATACTGGGTATTGGCTCTAAGGCAGAAAAGTGGTAAAGACTAGGCAATGAAGGTTAAGTGACTTGCCCAGGGTCACACAGCTAGGAAGTGTTTGAGGGCAGATTTGAACTCAGGAACTCCCATCTCTGGGCCTGGCTCTCAATCCACTGAGTTACCCAGTTGCCCCCATACCCTTTCTTCTTAAATGTAACAAAGTCAGGATCTGAGGAAGGGAGAAAATTCTTCCCTTCCTACATTCCCTTCCAGAAGCCATTAATGGATGTAAGGGAAAAAAACAAGGAACTTAAGGATATGCCATAGTGTTGATGGACAATGTTCCTAAAACCCTAAATCCCACTTTTAGAAGAGTCCTCAAGTGTGATCCCCAAGTTAAGAGTTCAGGGATCTGACCTCCAATTTGTGAGGAAAAAGGAGTTCCTGAGAACTTTACACAGGGACTAAGGCCATCTGTCTGATGATGGTACAGTGACAGTTTCAGGATTGATGATACCCTCCAGTAATATGGGATATATTCATTCTCTATCACCAATAAAATGAAATGAAATAGGGTCGTACAAGGAATACAATCTTATTCCATTTCCCCCCCTTTCTGGAGCCCAAGGAAGCAGCAAGAGACTTTGATCTTGATATTAACATATGCTTCTGATTATATTGAAAACTCTTTTAATTCAAAAGCCTACATATGTCATCCTAAGTACTTGAGATACTTAGTTAGGAGCTGATGAAAGGTTGATGAGTACTTCCAAAGTGTGAGACACGTGGGCAATTATGAACCACTTGTCTGAGTCCACAGAGTACTGTTGACTATAAATAGGACAAAAGCCATGTCCAGGGGAACACTACCATTTTATGGAAGAATCTCATTGAAATAGAATAATTGAAATTTTCACAGCCTTAAAGTTTTCAAAACACCTTATTTATACCCATGATTTATTTTACTTGACCCTTACCACAACCCTGTAAAGTAGTTACTAAAGGCATTATCTCCATTTTACAAATGAGGAAACAATCTCCAATGGTCACAGCTAGTGTGCATCAAACCTGGGTCTTCCTAACAACAAGTCTGGTAGCATTCCATCTCCAAGGCCACAATACCGCTTTATAAACCCAAAAGGCAGCTCTATTCAATGATATTCTGACTGACAGGTGAATTAACTGAGTCAAAGTCCTAGTTCTTGGGCTTGAAGACTTGACAGATCTCAGAAGAGACATGGCACCATGGAATCTACTTAAGGGGTTCAATTTCTTTCCCTCCATTTCTCTCAATAACCAATCAAAAAGAAGGAAATCCTTACAAAAACAATAAACATCATTCCAGAGGTAGGTACTTGTAAACCTAAAAATTTCTCAGACTTATGAATGTTAGGGGTTTCCCCCATTGGGGAATCTTCTACTTTAAAAAATTCCCTAGCAGATGGTGAGAACTCTACTTGAGTGTGGGGGCTCCTTGCCTTGGGAATATCCCTACTCCACCCTACTTAGGACTGCTTTAGGACAGAGAGCTCCTTGAGAACAATGAAAAGTACTTTGATCCATGCTTATGGAAGGGACAGGAAGTTCTTTGAGTCATGACTGTTTTAGAATTGATACAATGGGATACTAAGTACCTATAAAGGTGGGGCAACTTGTAAACTACTTAAACCTAAAAGGGTGATAACTTATTCAGAGATTTTTTCTAATGAAATTTGTCGACACAGCAGCATTTTTTTCCTGACTTACTGAAGAGATTAAAACTACTCAGCTGTGAATTCAAAATGGGCGGTCCTTTAGAAACATCTACAGTGATTGGTAGATGTAAGGACTTAGGGGAGGTGACAGAGAAGATTTTGCCCTTAAAAATAAGAGCTCAGGGAAGAGCTGGGAAGTCATTCTGAAACATTCAGATTGGAGAGACTCATTCTGAGGAGACTGATTCTGAAACATTCAAATGAAGGAGGGAGCTGGTGAAAGCAGCTGAGATGCTGCTGGCCTGGTGTCATTAGAAATCCTTACTTAGACAGATCTTATGGTGAGTTATAAAAAACTGACTGATTTCTCTTTTAAGAAATCAGGTCTAGGCCATATTGGCTTGAGGCCCTTCATACTTATTCCTTTCTTACTCTCTCTCTCTTTCTTTGATTACTCATTGTATTGTTAATTAAAATCTCTATAAAACCCAATTGACTTGGGTATTTGAATAATTGGGAATATTTCCCTGGCGACCACCTTATATTTGATTTTAAACCCAAGACACTGTAGTGAAACATATTTCTGCGGTCAAACTTACTCACCCTCTCATATTTATCACAATTTATATCTTCCACTATTTTAACCACTACAGTTTAAGACCTCAACCATAACATACTGAAGTTATAGCAGTTCTCGGAAAAGAAGCTATCATACTTCATCAACATGAGGTTAATACAAATCCCATTTTTGTCTGGCCATGAGTTCTACTGGGATTTTAGAATTAATTTGTTCCATATATGAAAGTTCTAATGTGAAGAATTCTCACTTTGACATTCATCAAGGCTTCCCATTTAAGTGTTAGCTCTTTAGGCATACCCCTTATCTATAAACAAAGAACACTGAAAATCAATGAGCTACAAGCAAAGTAAGAGCCCTGACACCATGATTTAAGTGTAGAGGAATGCCTACATCTTTATAAAGTCAATGGAAAATTTAAATTCTAGACACATTTTTCAGAATCCATTTATATGTATTCTATGCCCATGCACATCTTAGCTGAAGAAGAACTAAAAGAGGTACATACATAGCTGCCAGGAGGAGGAGAATTAGGGCAGGCTGCTTCAGTGGACAGAGTAGCAGGATTTCAGAGGCACCAGTACATTTCCCAAGGCCAGTTAGGCTGAAGCCTGAAATTCTAAAATTAAAGATTCATGCCTTTGGAGAAGGCAGGAATGGTGGCAATCTGCTTTCAGATTAAGATATCAACATTACTTCCTCTGTTTAAATAAATCAAAATACCCTAAGCTTAAATGATGTCTTTTTTATAACTTTGCAATGGAAGTTTATCTTTTGATTTAGGATTACTATAAAATGTTATTGGAATTGCTTAGGAGAGAGAATTCCATTTAGTAGGGGCAACATGGCCTGTTTGATCCCTTTTCCAAATAGGAATGTCTATATATTAATGAATTGCCTCTGACAGGCTTTGAAGAGTACCTAGTTGTTTTGTTTGTGAGCATTTGAACGTTGACTCCAAAGGTTCTACCTATTATATCATGTTGTCTCTCTATGAGACCAGGAGGCAGCACTATGACTAGAAGGATTCATGGGAATCACAGGTCACTATACTAGAACATAATAAGATCATCTTCACTTCAGTAGATAATTCCATGAATTGCCAGCCAAAAAAGTCTTTCTTTAGTAGTAGTCACCCCGCTGCTGAGCTTCTCAGACTTAGGTGGCCTGGTCCTTGAATGACACAAACATAGACCATTGCTATGGCTACAATCAATACTCTGCAGCTCTATAGGACCTGTCAAAGCCAGCATTCCATAGACACAACCTTGGAGAGCCAAAGATCCCTCCTATACAATATTGTGGAATAGGACATGACAGTTTTGCCTCCAGCTGGCAATAAACTCAACAACTCAGCTCAATCTAGCAATAAAGAAAGTAATATAGCATGTAGTCAAGGATATATCTAATTACTTTGTCATGGGAATAACCTGGGTTTGTCCTTGTCAAGGGAGGTAAACCATCTTATCTTTACAGGTTTTCCAAACATAGAAACACTAATAAGAGGCAAAGTTCTACCCTCGCTCTTCTGCCTTCCCACTTCCATCAAAATATGCAGAGTAACTGGTAAGAGACACTTCACTGTTGAAATAAAAGACTATTTAATTGAAGTTCTGAAGAAGATGGTCAGGAAACTCTTATTAAAATCAGCCCCAGGCAGCCAGTCTGTAGCATTAGTGAGGGGCAACATCCATTATTCAAGGACCCTGGCTACAGGGTATCAAGAGGCTTTCAGAGAGTTCACTGATTTAACAGCAACATAATTATAGGCTAAACACTTTTAGATAAGGATGATGTCTTTATGCAAACTAGTAAAATCCAAGCCCACACAAAATAGCCTACATTGAAAATGAAGAAGAGCATAATCAATCAATGAAATGCCACAATGAATGGGGCTCTTTCACCCCCCCCCCCAACCTTAAATCCATGATGATGGATCTAGATTGGCCCGATAGATTGTTGGGTGGGGATAGATCGTACAAAGGCAGGGAACACATTAAATTTAATTTAATAAACATTTATTAGACATAGTACTGAGCAACATGGTAGGCACTGTAGATACAATGTCACAAATGAAGCAGTCCCTGCCCTCAGGGAGCATATATTCAGCTAGGGGAAAATAATAAATACAAGTCAATACAAAAACTACAAAAAGTATCTCTTTTTTTGGTTTGTTTTCTTTCTTAAAGTTCATGTTATAAGGAATGGCTGTCTAGGAGGGGGAGAGGGATAGGGAAGGAAATAGAGAGAGGCAGACAAAAATAAAAGATCGAGGAAAACCTATTTAAAAAAACAAACAACAAAGTAATATAAGGAGGGATAGGCCCTAAAATTTGGGAGAGAATCTTAAAAGGTCTCATGTAGGAGGTAGTAATTGAGCTTAGTTTTGAAGGGAGCTTGGATTCTAAAAGTAGATGAGAGAGGTGCATATTCCAGGCACTGAGACAGAAGATGCCATATTACTTACAAAAAATAACAAATAGGCCATTTTGATTGTCTCCCTTTTCTCCCCATATACACGTTATCTTTTAAAACCTATTTCTAGAGTTTAGGTGGACATCAGTTATTTCTAAATTTATTTTCCAGGGCCTCTGGTAATGGGATCTCCTGTATCTGAAAATTAAGCAAAACTTCTCTAGGTCCAGATGAATATATTTCAGAAGATTCCTGAAGGGGAGGAAGGCTGCTATGCCAGTGGTCCCTCTGTCTTCAGAAGTCTTTATAGGTTCTGAGAGGGAGGGAAGAGGCAGGGAAATGGGTGTCTGAGTCTCTTAGAAAAGAGGAAATCATCACTTCCCTATTCCCTAAAGAAGATTTGGAGATTTCAAAAATAGAGAAAGTCCCTATGGAGTGCCAGCAAGCTAGAATAAGTGCTATGGGACCAAGATGGAACCCCTTAAAGCTGTTCTACAGTGTAGACCATAGGAACCAAATCTAAAAATTAAAGCAAATGCAAGGACTCACCATCACATGGAGAGAAATGTTTAATACCTTCTAAAAAATGGGGTGGATCCACTCAGCCTAGGACTCTTTCATCTTTCAATGCTAGAATCCCCATACAGCATACCCTAGGAGACATGCTGAAATAAATATAAATAATATTCCAATACTATGCATATTTCTGTGACTATGTAAAGCATTTTCTCCACACACTGAAAGGAGTATTCTTAGCTTCTAGGAGATGGAACAACAGCACTCTCCCAGACACACAGAACCAGCTGGTTTGTAAAAACGACATCTTGTTCGATGTCATCAAACCATCCTGGCACTTGAATTTGTCAGAGAGAGAGAGAGAGAGAGAGAGAGAGAGAGAGAGAGAGAGAGAGAGAGAGAGAGAGAGAGAGAGAAAATTATTATGCCTCATTTACTTTCAGCATCTCTTCCATCTGGGCCTTGCATGGGGGCCTGTGCTATTTGGTGCTGCTGTCCATCCAAAGCAAAAACAGAGTTCAAAGCCGGAAGGGCACCCAAGTGATCACAACTCAGGGGCAGAGGGCTGGGCCTGGTGTGAGCTTTTCATTACTAAACTAAGATTGAGAGTTTGGCTATAGTTTATAAAAATCTTGGGATAAAGCATTTTGGGCCTTTTCTCCAATCCAGAATGATTATCTCTACAGCAAAGAATCCAATTTAAATTCATTGTGTTTGATACAAAGCCAGAGTATAGAAGAAGCTGTCTCTTGACATGCAGTTACCATGGAAACAGGATATGATCCTCAAAGGTAGCCATGCAGCCAGGAAAAAAAAATGGCTGACCGTCTGAGAAAGAAATGGGTCTGTGGAAATTGTTTAGAAATAAAGCCTTGCAGAAAGATCCTTTGTCATGATGCCTCCTTTAGCCAGGTCCCTTTCAGAAGAAGAAAGAAAAAGTCTAAAATCAAATAAGCACCTATAGGAAGATTTCTAACAAAATCCCAGGCTAATGGATATTCCTAGAAAGAAGATGATTTATCAACAAGCTGCTAGGAAGAGACTCAAGTACTCACACTTTGAACAGAAGAAACTGGAGCTCAGAAAACACAAGGGCAGGGTATATAGATTTGGGTCCTGTCTAGAGATGACAACTAAAACCATGGGAGCTGATGAGGTCATCAAGTAAGAGAACACAGAGACAAAATGAGGAAAGCCCAGTTCAGAGCAGTGGGCTGCACCCACACAGAGATGGAATGAATTGGAAGATGAATAAGTAAAGGAGGCTGAAAAGATTTCCTCTGAGAAAGGTAGGACGATAATCAGGAGAAAGCAATGTCACAAAAACCCAGAAAAAAGAAGGCATCCAAGGAGAGAGTGGTCTACAGTGGCAAATACATCAGAGGTCAATAAAAAAAATATTTAGGGTGACTCCCACTTCTCCTGTCTCATGTTAGGAGGGGAGTTATGAGGCTCCAATGAGAACATTTAATATGCTACATAAATGACAATTACTAAGCAACAGTCACCAGGTTTCTAATTTTCTACTGAACTCCTGCTGAGTTCAAACAAGGTTTATAAAACAAAGGGGGGGGGGTAGGCTGGATGGAGGGGAATATGAGTATACATTTTTAGATTTAATCTCCTTTATTAATACTTTCTTGAGCCTAGATAACCAACAGAATAAGCCAAGTCCTGAATTGTAGATTTCTGAGATGGAAATGCCCACACTGAAAATCTTGACAATTATTTGAGAGCCCCTTAAAGCTGGCCCTTGGACACCCCTGAATGCTATCCATTCAAACCACTTTTCCCTGGAAGACTAGTCTAATGTTCTTTTTTCCAAGGTGGCATAAAGAAAGCAAAGTCCTAATTAACATTGCTCTCTCTCTTCCTCCTTACCCTGCCTCACCTTTAAATATTTTGGTGGACCTGTGAGTTATCCCCTAAGAGCTATAGGTTATGCCTTTCCAAGTATGCTCTGAATATGAACCCATTTCCTGAAAGTTAAACCCAGAAACTGAGTTATCCTCTTTGCCAAACATGTTCTGAACTTGAATCCATTTTCCTCTGGACTCTGTAGGTACTTATGGGAGAATGTACCCCTGGTTTGGGATGATGCTTTGTATTCACTGTTCTTACCATAGTAAGAACCACCTTAGTAAAATATCCATTATTAAAAGCTAATTTAAGTCTGGATGGCTAATTGATATTAACTAACAATCACACTGGGAGAAGTATACTGGTGGAGGTTTGCGAGGTATAGCATTAGAAAATGATCTCCAAAACTTTTGGGTTAACCCTGGAACCAGAGGGAAAAAATAGCTAGCTTCTCTCTGGGGATCCAATTTCCCAGTTTGAGAGGGGTTTGGGAGAGTGAGCTCAGAGCTTATTATCCTTTTAGAGAGGAAAGAGGGGGAGAGGTGATTCATTTATTATTTGAGCGACTTATTTAATGAATCCTTAAATTAGGAGCCTGTCCATAGATCCTTTGCCAACTCTATTGGTGTAAAAGAATCATCACTGTGTTGGAATATTTTGTGTGTGTATGTGTGTTATCTTCAGGTTATGTATGTACTTGTATGTAGGATTAGATCCTGGGCAATAAAGAATTCATCCTCTGGAAGGGGGTGTGAAGTTATCATAAAGTTTCTACAGACTAAGATCTTTTTAAAGCAATTTTAGGGAAAGATATCACCAGTAACCTCAAACAGGAAAGGAGATTTCCTAGAGAAGATGTTGTGAGGACCATTATGATGCCAGATGGACTAACAAGATGACAGCTATAGAGGATATCCCCATAAATTAAACACTACATCATGAGACTGTGAGTGAGCCTTTGGACATAAGGAACTGAATTATGGGGGATTGAGACCACCATCTACTTCTGTTCTTCCCATGAGTTATTATTTTAACTTCATTGTAAAACCCTTATGCCAAAAAAGGAGAATGCCCCCTAATGGTGCCTTGTCAATGTGCCTAGCTATCATTTTTAATTTGTTAAGAAACATATAAATGTAGTTAGGCCCTCCATAAAATGTATTATATCTTTGGACCCTTATACACCCTGTGAGACAATTCTGAAATGTGCGCAGGAGTGCATACACACAATTCATTGGGGAAAATCAACTTGTCTCCCAAAGAATCAGAGGCGGGAGGGTAATGTGTGAATTTAACATAAATTTGTACTCTTCTTTCCTTCCTAAAATGAAAGCTCTGAAAATCCATTTTGGTCTGACTCCCACCCTTTGTTTGGATTAAGAGCATGGCTTCCTGGCATCTCAGAAGATGCTTGTCTCTTGCCCCCCATGACTCCTGGCATCCAGAAGACTGGCCTCTGACCCAGACTAAGGTCAAGTCTGTCCAACCAGGGAAACCCAGAAAAAGTGACACCACTAGAGTTATAAGTTAGGGATCAGGGAAGCAGAATGGCCTTTTTGGCTTTCCTGGTGGGGAAGTATAGGTGGTCTCTTTGCTAGATAACAGAGACAGAGGGGAGCAGCAAACCCAGATTAGCTATGTGACTGGTTATGTCATTATGTGCCTTTTTTCTTCTAACCCACTTTCACAATCTAATAAATAATTATAAATTAATATAAGTCTTCAGAGAATTTTAATCCTAATAGCTTTAAACAATTTAAACATCGCTTTGAGGGTAATTCTTTACTTTTAACTTTACATCTCCTTTAAAATTTCTTGTTTGTATTGTGTTTCAGCCTCCCATGCATTACTCATCTGAGTGTGCATAGAAAAGGGCCACACTTTTCCTTTTGATTGTGTATTGTAGAAAGGACACTGGATTAGAGACAGAAAAACCTAGGTGTTAGCCCCAACTTGACCATGTCCTAGACATTGGAACTATGTAAGCAATAAAATTTTTTACAGCTGAAGGGATCATCTAATATACACATTAATTACAGTACTTTCCAGCCCTGCGCTCCAAACCATGCTACTGCATGCTAGCCATCATTCTTTTCCACTTTCATTTCTTTCCTGTAAGTATCTTAAATTCTGTCCCTGGGATGACTTCTTGGCCACCATTTTCAAACCACATTGCCTGAATTTTAGCCTGGCCAACATCTTCAACCTCTTCACCTCCTTCCTCTGATATCCTTGAGGCATATCCCTGGAACCACTCTGACTTCAAAAGATAAGCTTTTAACTTTACTTTGCCCAAATCCAGTCCTTCCTATCACTTCTTAACCACCATTTCCCCCAAACTATGGCTTTTTGCCCACCCTTCCTCCACCAGTAATACTCCCCTGCCACTATATTAAAAAAAACAACTTCATAAATGCTTTCTCAATTCATCCATCATTAATCATGAGCTATGTGCCAGACACTGTGCTAGATACAGGTAATAATACAAAGACAAAATGCAAAATAATTTGTGCCCTCAAGGAGCTTATATTCTCCTGGAGAAATATTGTATATACCTAGTCTAACCATATCATTTTGCAGGTGAGTTAAATGAGTCTCAAGGAAGTTAAATGACTTGTCCAAGGTCAAACATCTAGTTAGTATGGGCTAGAGTAATCAATTAATAAAGCAATAAGTGAGTATTAAGCACTTTCTATGTACTAGGTCCTATGCTCAGTGCTAAGATAGTACATTAAATAAAAACATGGTCCCTGCCCTCAAGGAACCTATGTTGTGATGTAGCTCATAGGCAAACACCTACTTAAATATAATATATATTACACATAGACATATCTATCTATCTATCTGTTCATGTATATATCTTTCCATCTGTCCTTCCATCTCTCTCTCTGTCTGTCTCTCTCTCTCTCTCTGTCTCCCTGTCTCTGTCTCTGTCTCTCTCTGTCTCTGTCTCTCTGTCTCTCTCTCTGTCTCTCTGTCTCTCTCCCTCCCTCTCTCTCCCTCCCTCTCTCTGTCTCTCTCTCTCTGTCTCTGTCTCTCTCTCTTTCTCTCTCATAAATGAGAGGGACCTGGAGCCCAAAGATCTTGGCTTTCATTCCTGAACACTTTGCACTAGCTTTGTGTATCCCAGGATGAAAGGACAGCATGGTGGAGTGGATACAGGCCTTGAAGCTAGAAGTCTTGGGATCAAAGTCTACCTCTGACACAGAGCATCTATGTATGTGTCAGTCTTGGACAAGTCACTTGTCATTTCAGTGCTCTAAGGCAATTTTCTAAGACTATAAATGGTAGACTTTCCTATATCAGTGAAGCCAGAGGTCTACTCCTTATGCCTATGCCTATCTAATGATAATTAGGAAGAATGAATTTAGCTAGAGATTTAAAAAAATTAAACCCCAACTTTCTGACTTAGTAACAACTCTAAGAGAGAAAAAGAAAGACTAGAGAAACAGGGTTAAATGACTTATCCAGGGTCACACAGCTAGTTGAAGTGTCTGAGACAAGATTTGAAACCAGGTCCTCTCAATTCCCGGCTTGGCACTCTACACACTCTGCTACCTAGCTTCTCCCAGCTAGAAATTTGATTAAAATAAATAATAATAATAATCGTGATATGACAATAATAAAGCAGAATAAGAAAATTGAAGAACAAAGCCAATGAATGTGCACAACTTGACCAAGGTCAGACAGAAAGCAGAAAGAGAGGGACAAAGAAAACAATTTAGAACAGGAGAATGACATATCAGGAATTTGGGACAATAGTCTGTTGGATGTGAAGAAATTTGGTGTAATGGGTCAGAGCAATGGACTCACAGTCAGAAAGACTAACATTGGAAGCCTGCCCTAGATGCTTTCAAGCTGAACGATCCTATTCCTAGTAACCTCACCGAATCCCAGTTTTCTCACCTGTAAAATGAGGATAATTATATCACTTACCTCCCAGGGTGGTTGTGAGAATCAAAGGAGATACTGTAGAGGAAGTGCTATATAAATGTGAACTATTACTAGTAGGAGATGAATAATCAGTTTATGCCACGGCGACACAGAGTATTCTGGCTACCCATGCTGCGTTCCCCGCTGGCTACTCTAATTACTACAGAGGAACTATTTTGATACTGGTGGCTTGAACATCTTTCGAGAGAAACTCAGGCTACATTATATGACAAGAAGGATAATTTCTTTGACAAAACTTTATTAAAAATATACTTTCTTAAGCAGAACTCTGAGTAATGGAAAACCCAGTAACATTTACTAGATACATAAGGAACTGATTCAAATTCAGAAGGGCCACCCCCATTTGACATGTGGTCAAAGGATGTGAACAGGCAGTTCTCCAAGGAAGAAATATTAGCTATGAATAGTCATATGAAGAAATAAAGATTAAATCAACTCTGAGGTTCCTTTTCATACCTAACAGAGTGGTAAAAATGACAAAAAAGGAAAATGACAAATGCTGGAGGGATGGCAGGAAAATGGGCACATTAATATGGGTGGAATTGCACCACCATTCTGGAAATCATTCTGGAACTGTGCTCAAAATGTCACTTCACTGTACAAACTGCTCAACTTAGCGATACTACAACTAGGTCTGCTCCCCACAGAGAAAAGGAAAAGGACTCATATTTTAAAATATTTATAGCAACTCTTTTAGTAGTGGCAAAAAAACTTGAAAATTAAAAGGTGCCAGTCAATTGGAGAATAGCCAAATGAATTATGGCATACAAATGTAAAGGAATGCTATCGTATCACAGGGAAGAATCCCCAAAGGGATGGTGTTTCAGAGATATTTGGGAAGACTTGCATGAACTAGTACATTGTGAAATGAGCAGAACCAGGAGAACAATTTATACAATAAAAACAAAATTGTAATAACAAATAATTTTGAAAGACTTAAGAACTGATAATGATGTATTACCCATCTCCTGACAGAGAGGTAGGTAGTAGACATCTATGTATAGATCTCTCAGGCTGTGGCTCCTTTCTTGGATTTCATCTAGCATGAATTTCTATAATTTCTTTCTTTTTAAAATAAAAACCCTGACCACCTTCTGTCTTTCCTTCCTTCCACTTACCTTCCATTTTAGAATCAATACTGTATATTGGTTCCAAGGCAGAAAAGCTGAGGACTAGACAATAGGGGTTGAGGGACTTGCCTAGTTCTAGGAAGTATTGAAGGCCAGATTTGAACCCAGGACTTCCCATCTCTAGACCTGGTGCTCTCTCCACTAAGCCACCTAGTCAGCCCTTTTTTTTAGTTGCTATTCACTTTTCTACATTGCATCTACTTTCTATGGTGTCTAAGAGCGTGGTGGGTAAACTAGATAAATTTTTCCTCCCTCTTTGTTTTTTGGTTTAAAACTTTTTTGAAAATTTGAAAGATTCTAGATAAATAAAAGCTTAGGAGCTTATTAGGTGAATTCCACCTCTGGTTAGTCATTTCTATCTTTTAACTTATGTTCCAAAAATCCAAATCTTGTTTTCAGACACCATCTTCTTAATCAATTGTTTATTTCCTAAATTTCCCTTTTTTTCCTCACGAAATCCTTACCTTTGATTGGCACCATCAATTAAAAGCTCAAGTTCTTAAGAATTATAAACCTTAGAAAAATGTTTTTAATCTTTCTGGTAATATCATTCGTACCCACATGAATGAAAAAAAAAAGGCAGGTGGTAGTTGTCTGGTTTTACGAGTCTTGGTAAATTCTCTGTTTGATGCTGCATACCTGTCTTAGTCCCAGGAAAAAAACAGACTCTCAATGGTCACTAAAAATTTACTTAAAAGCTGCTTCAGTATTCCATGGCAGGAAGCCACCAACCACCACTGCTCATCTCTTCTTCCCATGTGATATTACACTTGATGAAACTTATGGATGCATATTATTATTCCCTAGAGTATATGTAGCTTCTTCATTCCTAGGGTGTTGGCTTCTCTTTGCAAGAGCCTCATCTCTGGTGCTTAGCTCCATGTTGTCAGTGGTCCTTTTCTCTTTCTCCTATGCAGCACAAAATCAAGATTGCAGGTAGAGCAGTTTAGGACAATGATGGGGTCTAAGCTACGACTACCTCTGTGGATGGCTAAAGAGGAATGAAAGCTAAGGTGTTGATGAATCAAGAAGTCAGGCTGTTTGAGGACCCAACTAAATAAATATTGGAATCCCCAAGCACAGAGTAAGTCAAGTAAGAATAAAGAAGAAAACTCGTAGGCAGGAAGGACAATATATAAGTTTCTTGAGTTTTGTAGGTATGCTTGTTTTTATTTGCATCAAAAATCAAAGGCTGTTCTAACTAAAACCTAGATGGCTTTATGGACTGATAACCAACTCTATGCAAACATCTTTTATTCTATAAATTTGGAAGTGGTATAGATACTAGGTTTTGGCAGCAATTGCAGTGAGAATCATTAGAAAAATAATGATAGTAGATTGCATTTATAATAGTTTAGGGTTAGGGCAGCTAGGTAGCACAGTGGATAGAGCACCAGGCCTAGAGTTGGGAGGAACTGGGTTCAAATGTGACCTCAGAAGCTTCCTAGTTTGTGTGACCCTGGACCAGTCACTTAACTTCAATTGCCGAGGCCTTACTGCTCCTTCTGTTTTAGAACTGGTACTAAGAGAAGGGAAGGGTTAAACATAGTGTTTAGGTTTTCAAAGTGTTCTCTCAAAAGCCCCAATATAATATAAGTAGGTAATATAAGCATTTCTATCCCCACTTTACAGATGGGAATCTGAGATTCAGAGAATGAAGCAATTTGCCAAGTCACAAAACTAATAAATGTAGAAGACTCAAGTCTGGGTCTTTTAGCTTTGAGCTCAGAGCTCTTTATATAAGAGAATATTTGTAAAGCTTTTACTTAGCACAGTGCCTAGAACATAATAGGTACTTAGTAAATACTTGTTTCTTTCTCTATCCCTTCCTAGGAAACTTTGCTGATAACTCTAAGTCTGAAAAAAGGTATATTAATAAATATGGCATATTTGAGCTCACGATTATGGCATATTATTTCTTTGATCTTCACAACAATCTTATGAGGCTGATACTACAAACATCCCTTTTTTTTTGCAGATGGAAAAACTCATAGAATAAGTGATTTGCTCAGGGTCAAACAGATAGGCACCCTGGGCAGAACTCAAATTCAGATCTTCCTGCCTCCAACTCCACCCTCCAACCCCCATTGACTAACCTTTACAATGATGCCTCTTGATGACTACCAGGTTAAAGTGTGTCCACAGCTATGCCCAAAAGACTATAAAACTGTATACCCTTTGATTTTTTAATAGCATTGCAGGGGATGTATCCCAAAGAGATCATAAAAAATGTGGAAGGACCTCCTTGCACAAAAATATTTATAGCTGCTCTTTTTTTTAAAAACCCTTACCTTCCATCTTAGACTCAATACTCTGTATTGGTTCTAAGGCAAAAGAGTGGTAAAGGCTAGGCAATGGGGGTTAAGTGACTTGCCCAGGGTCACACAGCTAGGAAGTGCTGAGGTCAGATTTGAACCTAGGACGGTCCTCCCATCTCTGGGCCTGGCTCTCAATCCACTGAGCTACCCAGCTGCCCCCTAGAGCTGCTCTTTTTGTGGTAGCAAAGGGATGTCCAACAATTGGGGAAATGGCTAAACAATGGCTGTGGTATATGATGGAGATGGAATACTATTGTGCTATAAGAAATCAGAAGCAAGATGATTTCAGAAAAGTTGGAAAAATCTTCAGGAACTGATGCAAAGTGAAATAAGCAGAAGTGAGAAAACATTGTACCCAGAAACAGAAATATTGTGGAATGATCAACTATAATAGATGATAGACTTTGCTACACTCAGCAATGCAATGATCCAGGATAATTCTGAAGGATTTATGACAAAGAATGCTATCAACCTTCAGAGAAAGAACTGCTGGAGTTAGATGCACATCAAAGCATACTGTCTTTCCCACTAGTTTATTTGCAGTTTTATTTTGGGGTTTGGTTTTATATGAGTATTCTCCTACAAAAAAGACCAATATGGAAGTATGTTTTGCATCATAATATATGTATAAACCAGATCAAATTGCTTACCATATCTGAGAGCAGGGAGGGAGACAATATGGATCTTATAATTTCAGAAAATGAATGTGGAAAATTATTATTACACATAATTGGGAAAATACAATATTTTTGAAGAAAAAAAAAGAATGTCCAAGTAAAAGCAGTCTCAAAATGAAACATAGGCCCAAGAACATATAATCTCTATATGAAAACAAAATGGTGGCTATGTGGCTTATTAAGCTCATAAGAATCAAACATTTAAGAGCTACATATCTCATGATCTATACTGAGCTTCTTAAACTCCATGAAATAATTTGATTCTGATATTTATCTGTACCTATAGAATCACAAAAAATTTCTGGACAGGTCCTTTAGAATGATCTAAAACAAACTCAATGCTTTATGGGTAAGGAAAATGAAGCCCAGGATAAGTGACTTGTCCAGAATCACACAGCTAGCCCAGTAGCATTGTCCACACTAGAAATCTCAAGATGTTATAGTGGGAAAAGGCACTGGCTCTAGAGCTAGAGGACCTAATTTAAAACCCACCTCTTATTATGTTTATTACTTATGCAATATTGGACAAATTACTTTCCCTCCCCTGGCCTCAATGTCCTTATCTGCCAAATGAATGGGTTAGACTAGGTGGCTCTAAAATTCCTTCTAGCTCTCTATGATCTTAAGTCCCAGTACTGAGTTGTCCATATTACTGGACTAGAAGAAATCTAAAATTCTTTCTTTTTTAAAAAAAACTTTATTTAATTAGATGATTTAGAATATTTTTCCATGGTTACAAGACTCATGTTCTTCCCCTCCTCTCCCCCTACCCCCCTTCCCATAACCGACGAGCAATTCCACTGGGTTTAACATGTGTCAGTGATCAAGACCTATTTCCATATTTTTAATAATTGCAGTAGGGTGATTGTTTAGAGTCTACATCCCCAATCATATCCCCATCAACCCCTGTGATCAAGCAGCTGTTTTTCTTCTGTGTTTCTGCTCCCACCGTTTTTTCTTATAAGTCCCTCAGAATTGTCCTGAATCATTGCATTGCTGCTAGTAGAGAAGTCCATTACATTCGATTGTACCACAGTGTATCAGTCTCTGTGTACAATGTTCTCCTGGTTCTGCTACTCTCACTCTGCATCACTTCCTGGAGGTTGTTCCAGCTCACATGGAATTCGTCCAGTTCAGTATTCCTTTCAGCACAATACTATTCCATCTAAGATCTTTCTGACTCTAAATTCTATGATCTTTTGCTTTTTTTTTTTAAAGGAGCATTTTTGTGGTATAAGCCATGATATTGTTGAAAAAGTACTGAAAGTACTGGACCTTGAGCCAGGAGATCTAGGTTTGAGTTCTATCTTTGACACTTAAGAGCTGTGTGACCTTAGATAAATCATGTAATTTCTTTGAGTTTTCCCTTCTTCCTTATTTATAAACTAAGAATACAAATATCTATACTGTCTGCCTGAAGAAAGTGCTTTGCAAATCTTTAAAAGCTACACAATCTCAGCCACTTCCCAACTGTGTGACCCTGGGCAAGTCACTTAACCCCCATTGCCTTTTACCTTTACCTTACCACTCTTCTGCCTTGGAACCAATACACAGTTATTGATTCCAAGATGGAAGGTAAGGGTTAAAAAAAAAAAGTTATGCAGTCTGAAATACTATTGTATTTTAGAGGCAGTATAGCACAGTGGTTAGAAAAATCAATCTCAAAGGCAAGAAGACCTGAACAGTAGCCTCCCTGGTTGATATATATTGGCTCTATGACATTAAGCAAATCCCCAAACACAATGTCTGGAACATTTGTTGTTGTTAGGTTGTTCCAATTGTGTCAGATTCTTTGTGACCCATATTTGATTTTTGGGGGCAAAGATATTGGAGTGGTCGGCCATTTTCTTCTCCAGCTCATTTTCCACATGAGGCAGAGTTAAGCGACTTACCCAGTGTCCCACAGCTAGTATTTGAGGTCATATTTGAACTTACAAAGATGAGTCTCCCTGATTCTAAGATCAGCGCTCTATCCACGTGCCACCTATCTGCCCAGAGTCTGGAACGCTAGTGAGTGGTTAATTAATGCTTGTTGACTGACAATGTCTTAGGGCTCTAGACAGCTCTTTAAGGTTTTAAATTACAGAAAAGATGCCCCCCTGCAATGGTAAGGAGTTAACTATACCAGTGAAATCACAAATATTTATTCCCTCGGTCCTTTATTGTTTTTTTTTCTTACCTTTTTTAAAACTGAAGAGTGTCAAAGGGTTAGGCAATCTGGATTATGTGACTTACCCAAGACCACACAGCTAGGAAGTGTCTGAGGTCAAATTTGAACTGAGGTCCTCTTGCCTCTGAGCCTGGCACTTCATCCACTGTGCTACCTAGCTACCTCTCATTATTGTTTTATTACTTACTAAAGGATGACCCCTGGCATTAGGCACATTCCCCTGAAGTTGTTGCCTTCCTTCACTTCTACAGGGACTGATCCTACAGTCTCCCTGCCTATCATATACCAGTGTCTCAGTCTCAAGAAGCTCTTCTAGGTGCCTTCTAGAGGCAATGTGAAATACTAGAAAAAGGACTAATTCTCGAGTCAAGAGATCTTGGTTTTGAATCTTGGCTCAGCCTTTTCCTACCTTTTCATTTCACCATTCTAGACCTCTGTCTCCTCATCTGTAAAACAAAGGGGTTGGACTTGATGGCCTTTGAGGTCCATCCATCTTGGGATCTAAGCAATAGCCATCTAAACCCTTAATCAGCAGAGGCAGATGAATGCCATTTTCCCTGGTTCTGTCCTTAGCAAATGAAAAAGACTCTTAATGTAACAACATGTAGATAAAGCATCCGACTGATATTAAAATTACATCCTAGATTGGGATGTGAGGGTGTGGTTTGTACAAAGCTAATGGGGGCCTTTATTAAGCAAGAAGTAATGAATCATGCAGTTCTGAATAGATATAGTGGCTAGGAACCAGGGGTCCTGATCCGGAGAAGGCCAGGTTCATTCATTAAAGAACTCTTTTAGTTATTGAACTGCCCTAATTACTTAGCTTCTCTGTCACACTTGCTACTGGTTTCTCAGGGATGTGCAGCTGTTACCACATAAAGTAACTTGTGCCCATTCAATTGGAACGCTGTGGGTTGATTGAAAGGGTAACAAGCCCACCATGTGTGGCCCTGTGACTGATAGGGGGAAGTTATTTATGGGGGTGAAGAAAAAGTCAAATGGGAAGCAAAGATTAATAGGCAGGGAGGGCCCTTTATGCCTCATCCCTAAAGAGAGGAAAAAGTTAACTGGGCATTTAAAGGACAGAAGAAAACCTTGGCAAAACATTGCAAATGCCTGGAATTTCAAATCCTAGGAAAAGAAAAACAGGAAACAATGAAATAAAGGAATTTAAGAAGAGCAAACTGTCTTTGGCAAATCCCTCTTCTACAGGAAACTTTTCTTCATACTTCTTGATTCATGTGCCTTCTTTCTCTTTTTAAAATTTATTTACCCTGTACTGTATATAGCTTGTTTGGACCTTTTGTTTGTTTGCTGTTCCTCCTATTAGACCACAAGTTCCTCGAGGGCAAGGACCATTTATTGCCTCTCTGTATCCCTAGAGCTCAGCACAGTGCTTGGCACATGTCATTGTTCAGTTATTTTAGTCATGTCCAACTCTTCATGACCCTGTTTGGAGTTTTCTTGGTAAAGATACTGGAGTGGTTCCCCATTTCCTTCTGTAGCTCATTTTATAGGTTAAAAGTGCCTTGCCCAGGGTCACACAGCTAATAGGTGTTTGAGGCTGGATTTTAGCTCAGAAAGATGAGTCTTCTTGACTCCAGGCCCAGCACTCTATCCACTGTGCCATCTAACAGCTCCTGGCACATAGTAGATGCTTAATAAATGTTTAATGACAGGCCAATTGGCATACCAAAATATCCTTTCAAAAGGTTACCTTTTGCAAGGATAAGTGACATTCTTAATGAGAATAGTAAAAAAAATGATGAAAAGATCAGAGATCTGGAGATGGAAGAGACTTTAGAGGTAATCCATGCCAATCTTGTCTTTTTTACAGATAAGGAAATACATAGAAGCCCAGCCAGCCAAGTTAAATAATTTGCTCTTGATCATGAAGATTGTTGAGTGATTTTTAAAACCTAAATGCAGAACTTGACATTAACTGTCAGAATGAATAAAGCTCTTCATTCCTTTCTTCTCTTTCTTTTCTTCTTTCTTTTCTTCTCTTTCTTTTCTTCTCTTTCTTTCTTTCTTTCTTTCTTTTTCTTTCTTTCTTTCTTTCTTTCTTTCTTTCTTTCTTTCTTTCTTTCTTTCTTTCTTTCTTTCTTTCTTTCTTTCTTTCTTTCTTTCTTTCTTTCTTTCTTTCTTTCTTTCTTTCTTTCTTTCTTTCTTTCTTTCTTTCTTTCTTTCTTTCTTTCCTCTCTCTCTCTTATAAACTGAGACAATAGAGGAAGAAAGTAGCTCACATTTTTACCTTTCTTTATATTTCAATAATGATCACAGTGCTTGGCACATAGCAGGTGCTTAATAAATTCTTGTTGATTAAGTGACATTGATTTAAGTGCTTTCTTCGCATCCCTATGAGTTAGAGAGTGTAAGCGCTGTTATCACAATGATGAGAAAATTGACGTTTAGATAATCCAAAGGACCTGCCCGAAGTCACAGCTAATAAGTGACTAGGTTACAAGCTGAAGACAGCTACTGCATCAGACTCACAATCACATAATCATTCAATCAGAGGTTTAGTGCTAGGAGGCATTTTCAAGGTCATGTATTCCACCCCCCTTTTTTATGCCAGGCTGCTGCCTGTTACCAAGTGCCTTTTTATGCCAAAGTAGGTAAGAAGAACAATAGCATTTATTATTTACCTTTTATTTCAACTCTTCTAATGATGAATTGCACAGACACACACAAATAATTTTTAAGGAAAATAATAGCAGCTAACATTTATACTTCAAGGTTTGTAAAAATGCTTTACAAATATTACTCTTATTTGATCCATAAATCCTATTTTATAGATGAGGAAAATGAGGCAGTTTATGTGACTTGCCCAGAGCCACATAACTAGTAAGTGTCTGGCATCTGACTAGATTTGAACTCAGATCTTTCTGATGTCAAACACAGAGCTCTATCTACTGAGTTACTGAGATGCCTTCAGGCTGGTGTCGAGTAAAGGATGAATATCTTGGGAAAGAAAAACTGTTCAAGAGAAATCCTTGATGAGGAAAAAGAGTTAAAGACTCATTTGGATTCTGAGGCACACAGTTTTCACCTAGTTTTCTTGTAGGTCTGCTTGTTGATGCCAAGTTAATACGAATAGTTTAAGGACCCTAGAGTTCAAAACTTCACTGATTCTTCTGTTATGGACAAGAAAAATTCCACTCATAATGGAACTGATCTGTCTTTCTTAGCCAATCACCTGGGTGAGTTTTCCTTGGGATTATCATTCTATTCTAAACAGATGCTTAATGGGTTACTAGTCGAATACTAGGTGACCAGTGTCCCTTTAAATAGTTCACGTGGCAAGTACTTAGCATCAATATTTCAAGGAAAGCCCAAAATGAATTAACCCAGGAATAGAGGACACAGCAATGCATTCTCTCCAGGGTCACTTTCAGCAGCTTAACACGAAAATTTCAACCAAAAAGAAAAATAATCAAAATAATGAGGGATAATATAATTTCAACGAGTTATAGGGGAACTGGTCTGACACTGGCTACTAGAAGTCAATGACCATTCAAGGACAATAAATAACTTATATTTCTATGGTTCTATAAGATTTGTAAAGTACTTTCTTTATGATAACCTTGTGAGTTGCAAGCCTTTATTATTCAGATTTAAGGAACAAGGAAACTGAGGCTTAGAGAAGTTGTGATTTGCAGGAGCACAGCCAGTAAAGGGTCTCTGAGTCAGAACTGGAATCTCTTTTGGCACCAGGTCCAGTGGTCTTGTTACAATAAGCATGTTGTCTCTTTAATACAAAGGATTATGTATTATCTAAAGTCCCCATGATAGGACAATGGAATTTTATTTATTTGTTTATTAACTTACTTAACAAACATTTGAGTGCCTACTTTGCATAAAGTACCTTAAAGGATTCAAAGTGAGGTAAAATGTGATTCCTGCCTTTAAGGAGCTTATAATCTAGTAGGAGAAAATTAACTCCTACAAGGACATAGATACCTCTACCATAGTGTGCTATGGGTCTCATTGTTGTTCAGCTATGTCCAACTCTGTAACCCAATTTGGGGTTTTCTGGGCAAAATACTTGAGTAACTGGTTTGTCATTTCCTTCTCTAGCTCATTTTACAGATGAAAGGAACTGAGACAGATGAGGTGAAGTGACTTGCCCAAGATTACACAGCTAGTAAGTGTCTGAAGACTCTTTTCAGGTCTTCTGACTCTAGAACGCAGTCGCTCTATCCACTGCAATGCCCTGGGCCATGAGAGAGATCCAAATTGCTATGGAGATTTTGAAAAAGAAGCAGGGATCAAATTTAAAGGCAGCTATTAGAGAAACTTTTATGAAAGAAGAGCTCATCTAGTATAACCCTTCATTTGACACAAAAGGAAACCAGGGCCTAGAAAATAATCAAATGACTTGTCCATGGTTCCCTAGTTAGTGGCAGAAAGAGCACAGGCTCATATCTGTTCAATGCTCTTTAGACTATGTTACTTTTCATTAACATTTCAGATCACAAATTCGCTAATATGGGACCATTTCCTCTTTAGTACATAGTCAAATCTTGCCAATTCACATAATTAAAAATTAGGGATTAAAAACACTGAATAAACAAAATTTATTTTTATGATCATCTCTGCAGATCATAATATCGATAACATCAATCTTTTCTATCAGTAAATATTTTACATATTGATAAAGGATTTCCAGGATATGGGAAATATAGGTGAAAACAAAAGATAGCAATGCCAATTAAATTTTTTTAAAGCATGATCAATTCTGCATTGTCTTAACTTTAATGTAAGACAAGTACATGGTACAACAGGAATGATCCCACAGAGAACACTGCTAAGTGCAAAAATTAGCAGCAAGATCCTGCAGTCATTTTTTTCACACAAAAGAGTATTTAATACTAATAGCAGGATTTGATTGGCAGCCACCAAGAAAGGTTTACCATTAAGAAAACATTAATGAGGTTCCGAGACTAGATAGTATGGAGTCAGGATGGAATTGATGCTAAGATGTCAGGTTATCTATCACAAAAGGAATAAAGACACCTTCTTTTCCTCCCCAACTTAAATGCAGTTACATCTAAAGATGTAATAAAGGACTCTTATTGAATATTTATTTTAGTTCAAAGAAAGTTTGACTCCCCTGATTTTTTCTGATGAAGAGGTCCTTTGAAATATACAGGATTTCTTTTAGTTCTAAGTGACACTTACTAGTTTATTTGAAAACAACACTTTGGTTCAACAATAACCCAATGTTCAATAAACCCAAGAACATAAACTACTGGGAAGCCTTCCTAACCAACAAAAATGGCCAGCAAAATGGAAATCATTATATTAGAGAATAGATTTAGACTTGGTCTCATTTCCAAATGAATATGAGACCTAAGTTTATAAAAAAGGGTCAATACTTATTTTTAAAACAAAAACAACCCATAGATAGAACATAGCACCCCCAGGATCAATATAGAACATCATTTCCCCTGTTTTACATTCGAAGTATTTCATAATTTCCCTTCCCCTACCCTCTAGCCTTTATGAGTGTTTTCAAGTGTTCTTACATCCTTCACTCCTGCCCTCCCCACAGACTTTGCAATCCAGTGACATTGGTTTCTAGTATCCTTGCTGTTCTTTTAAATTTTATCTTATTTTTAAACCCCTATGTTGTGTCTTAGAATCAATACTGTGTTTTGGTTCCAAGGCAAAAGTGTGGTAAAGGCTAGGCAATGGGGGTTAAGTGACTTTCCCAGGGTCACACAGCTAGGAAGTGTCTGAGGCCAAATTTGAACCCAGGATCTCCTGTCTCTAGGCTCTCAATCTACTGAGCCATCTAGTTTCCCTTTTCTGGTCTTTGCTTTTAAACAAGACATTCAATGTCCCAACACTTTGTAGGAATTTTGGGCATTTTCACTGGCTGCCTTTTCCCTTCTGGCATTCTTTCTCTATACTTCTTTCTCCCAGCTTCCATCAAGTCTCAGCTGAAACCCCACCTTCTAGAAGAATGCCTTCCCAACCTCCCTTAATTTCCCTCTGTTGATTATTAACAATCTCTTCAGCTTACATAGAATAAGCTTGTTTATAGTTGTTTGCACTTTGTCTTCCCCATTTGACTGTGAGCTCCTTGAGAGCAGGAACTGCCTTTTGCCTTCCTTTGTACCCCTAAAGCTTAACAGAGGGCCTGGCACATAGTAGGTGAAATAAATGTGTATTGACTGACTGACCTTTCACAACTATGACTGAGGGGGAATTCTTAACAAAACAAAGAAGAGAGGTGATCATAAGAGAGAAAATAAGATAATTCAACTACATAAAATGTGATGGCTTTTGCACAAATAAATCAATGACAGTAAAATAAGAAAGGAAATGGTCAAGTGGGGAAAATTTTGATATTAAACTCTGGTTTGGTTTTTGATTCAATAAAATATATTTAGGTTTGGCTTGGGGTTCAACAAAGAAATGCAATTTATCCTAGTTTATAGTTTACAATCTAATTTCTTTTATTTCCCTGGATAGAATACACTTCTGAACATTTTGGAAACTGTTAGGTTGGTGAAGGTGTTGCTCATATGTTCTAATTCCCCTGCCAAAACTTTCAATGCTAAGCTCCAAATGTCATCAGAAGTTGCAGAAATAGTCAGCTGTGCCTTGAATACTATGATCTTGAGCACCAATGTGCATAAATAGCTTTGTATGGGTAGCTGCTCTCCAAGGAGTGAGAAGCCCAATAAAATGAAGGTTATGTTTTAAACATTATGTGTGGAGAAGTCCTATACAAAGGCAAACTGGTAATATGAAGTTGAACATTTTCCATGAGATCTTGCTATCCGTGATGTGCTGATTAATGAAAAAATGGAAAATAAAATTTTAAAGCCAGCCTGTCCTTTGAGAAACTGGCAGGTTTTGTGAGATTACTGCAGCATCAGGCTCTAGATCCAATTAAATGTCTGCGAAGCAATCTACAAATGTAGATGTGTGTTTCTGTATGAATACATATATGTATGAAATCCAAGAATGGTGAGCTGGACCAAGAACTGAATAGGAGGAGGAGAGCAGATTCAATTGCATTTGGGAAATGGCAAGCATTTTCAGTGATTCCTTGGAAAAAGCAGAAACTTTTGCTTTCCTATTTGACTTAGCATGGTGCTATAGACACAGTAAGCACTTAATGAATACTTCATTCATTCATTCATTCATTCATTCATTCATTCATTCATTCATTCAACCAACCAATCAATCAATCAATCCTAAGCTGTTTCCTGACAAAAAAGGCCAGCTTTTCAACATCCCTATTGGCCCAAGGATGTTATGTAGCTGCAAATTACTGAGCACCATGCATCTCAGAGAATCAGAATTGTAGGTTACCTAAAGTATCATGGAGAGACATAGAGCATGTATTCCCAATGATGACTTATTTACAAGATGTAGCATCAAAGACATCCAAGACTGGAAAAGGACCAGATGTGTGGAGCAAATGAGAACATATATGTAAACACACATGAATATGTATGTACACATGTGTAAACACGCATATGCATTTGTATGTCTATATATACTGTTTTACACATTTTAAAATGCTTTATCAATATCATGATCATTATTATTCAGCAAGAAAGAAGGCACAGTCTGATATTGCACTGGTATACAATGAATACTAAAAAGACCTAAAAGACAGAGTTTCAATATTTTGATTGATCTTCTGCAAAGACACGAATAAGAATTTCACAGAATAAAGAATGGGTTCCAATCTGTGGCAGGAGGGGAGCCTCCACCCCAGTGAAATCAGAGGCCCTTTGAAATGCCAAACTGCCTAGCATTTAGTATTCTCAAGTATTTGTTGTTTAAGACTTAGACTTAGAAATGAAATAGTCATATTCTTCAGTGGGTTCAATTAGTTTTGTCAATCTAAAGATTGGGATTAATATAAAAAAATCAGGTTATGATCTCTCTTGTCTATATCTGTTTCTGTATCTATCTGTGTTTGTCTATTTACCTTATTGTAGCCATCCATCCATCCATCCATCCATCCATCCATCCATCCATCCATCTCTCCTCTCTCACTTCTCCTCTCCTCTCCCTTCTCCCTCTCCCTCCCCCCTCTCTCCTTCCCTCCCTCCTACTCTGTCTCACTCCCTCCTTCTCCCTCTCTATCACACATAAAATAGGTCTTTCTCCTGATCACCATGCATATTAGTTCCTTACAACAGTGAAATCATATGTTCATTTCATAAAAAATTACATATACACCTCCACATATCCCCACACATTACAAGTGATGGTATATTTTTATTCAGGAACTAATTACTTATGACTTAACAAAAGCAATTCAGATCCAGTTCAGTAAATGTTAGATGTTGTTAGTGCTACAATCCACTCAAACTAAAAATAGAGCTTAATAGCATTTTGCAAGACTGTTTTTAAGGGATAATGATGAATGACAATGAGAAACAATTGACCAAAATTCCAATTTCTAGTCTCCAAAAGAAGAGCAGATAACTCACTGAAAAGGAGACTGAAGCCTTCTATGAATACAAATATCTATATCTATATATCCATCTATATATATAAATATATGTGTGTGTGTATATATATATATATATATATATCCATCTATACCTTAAAAAGCAAAGAAACCTTCCTCCTCCCCTACCCAACCTTCTTCATTTGTATTGTCCTACAGAATTCTATCATATATGAAAATTAGTTTGGGGTCATAGCCAAGCACTCAACCTGCAAGACTAGTTTACTTTGCGCCCTCCTCTCTTTCCACAGTTTCCTCAAAGGCTAAAAGGATACTGACTGAAATAATTTTAAAAGTCATTCTGAAAAGTAAATTCCTCAAAACAGATATGGCTATTCTCCCATCCTTTGGGCACAGTGAATGAGGTGCTCAAATTCCAAGGGCTCTCCCAGATTTACTAAAAACACTAAGAAATAACCATATTTTCTTGGTCCTAAAATGCTATTTTTTCCAAGAGCAGCAGAATGAATCAAAAGGGTCAACCCAAGCAATGCCAACAATACCTTCGTTCCATGGTAAAAATCATCCACGCAGGTAGCATTCATAAAGGTCTGGTGGAAGTGAGTGCTGGTATCTATGCCCCCAGGAATCACCAATTTTCCAGTTGCATCTATCACCTTGGCTCCTCCCGGAATCATGAGTTCTCTTCCCACCTGCTGAATGATGCCGTTTTCAATATAGACGTCAGCCTCATGGGTGCAGTCATCATTTACTACCTTGCCTCCTTTGATGAGAATCCTTACACTGGCTGAATTGGCAAGCATTTTCCTAAGGAGAGAACATACCACACATTAAAGTTCTTTCTCAGGGACAGTCAGATCATTCCATTCCCCATCATGGCAAAACACTGTCCCCAAGTCCTGGACAGATAAGACCTAGCAAACTATGAGGAAGGAGCAAGACTTGCTTGCTTGGAAATTATGACATAACCACACTAAGTATGCTATGCCATAACAGGAGCCATATAGACTAAGTCAAAAGGCTGTCAGCTCATTACATTTTTTCTTTTTTTTTTTTTCAAACCTTTACCTTCTATCTTAGCATCAATACTCTGTATTGGTTCCAAAGCAGAAGGGTGGGCTAGGCAATGGGGGTTAAGTGACTTGCCCAGGTTCACACAACTAGGAAGTGTCTGAGGTCAGATTTGAACCCAAGACCTCTTATCTCTGGATCTGGGTCTCAATCCACTGAGCCACTCAACTGCCTCCAGACTCATTACATTTCAGCTGAACCCTTTCCAGACAAGGTAAGTTGGCTGGGGCTCCCATAAAGAGTCATATCTCATTAGAAGTTTGGGGAGTCCTGAGCTGATAATGGTAGATTCCTACTGTGAGGAACCTAAAGACACTAAGTGATCTCTCCATACTGCCCAGGAGTAGGGTCATGGTTTGCTGAGATTAGGTGATCCTGAATTAAATTGCAAATCCACTTTCACTTCTCTTTGTCAGGCTTACAGGTCACTTATAGCTCACCCATCCCCTTCCTCAGATCCATTTATCTGTTCCAATCAGGCCATCTCAGCATTATTGATGTCTTTTGTTTTTATACAAGTCATTTTGTAAATCAAGATAGAGAGGAAGCTACAAAGTAGTACCTTGTAGCCAGAAAGACCAGAATTCAAGGGGGCCTTTGATACACACTGGTTACGTGATTCTGGATAAATAACTAACCTCTTTGTGCAACTCTTTAAGACAACAGTTGCAGATGAGGTGCTGACCTGCAACTAATAGAAGGGTTTTCTCATCTGGAAGCTCCCTGGACCAGTGAAATTACAGGTTCGTACTTATCTCTATCTTCAGGTATACCCTTCCTCTCACTATAGTGTGTCTAAGAGGGCGAGTTATATAGGGCGTAACTAAGAAAACCAGTGAAGTAAAACTAACCAATAGAAAGCCAGGGTGTCTGATAGTGTTTGCAATTTTGCATTCATGTAATCCCTCACCTTTCCAATAAAAGAAGGCATTTCATTTTTCTAGGGCCAAAATGGAGTCTTATAATTCCATGGCATATGGCTGCATTTTATTGTTCTTTCCATTATATTTCTGTAGTCGTAAATGTTTTTTTAATTGTTTAATTTGTTTTCTTTTATATTGCTCATTTTTGTAGGTGAGTTATCATATAAAACCCCAAACCCAAAACATAAACCCAAATAATGGAAAAATCTCATGCTTTGATCTGCATCTGACTCCAACAGTTCTTTCTCTGGAGGTGGATAGCATTCCTTGTCCTAAATCCCTCAGAATTGTCCTGGATTGTTGTATTGCTGAGACTAGATAAACGTATGGTCTTTTCTTGGTTTTGTACTAATTCCAATACCTTTCCATGTATCTGATTTTATTATATTCCTAATCCTTTAAACAAGTATAACATTAAATAGCCTTTGAATATCACACTTTGCATAGCATTCCTCCTTGCTTTCTTTCTAGTTCTCTGCCACTACAAGAAAGTATTGTGAATATTCTGATAGACATGAAATTTTTCTTTTTATCTTTGACATCCTTGAGGTATATACTTGGAACGGGGATCCTTGGGTCAAATGTAGGAACAATTTACTTTTCCCCCCCAAATTGTTAGTTAGAACAATTCACAGTTCCCCTAGCAGTGTGCCTATCTTTTTTAGCCCTTCCCAAAATGGACTATCTCATCTTTTGTCATCTTTCCAATTTGAAGGATGAGATTAAAAGTTAGTTTTATTTAATTTGCATTTCTATTGTAATTAAGATCTAAAGTATGTTTTCATCTCTCTCTCCTCCCCGTCTGTCTCTGTCTTTGTCTCTTTCGTAATCAGTATTGATAACTCTAAGTTGAGAAATCTCTGCCAATCAACTGCTCTGCAATTTAGGCTTAGGGACTCATCTGAGCACACTAAGAGGTTAAATGACTTGCCCAGAGACACACAGCCAATAATGTGTGAGATGCAAGACTCAAATCGGGGTCTTTTAACATCTAAATCATTCTCTACTATAACTATCTCATATGGGTCCGATACAGCTTAGAAATCAATTTTGCTATCTGTATTTAGGAATTTGGGAATTTTGATCTATTCAATAATCTTTCCTTCAGAGCTATTGCTTTACTTTTTGGAAAATGTTACTCAGGACAATTAAGCTCAAAGAAAATTGCCCAGTATGATAGACTCGTCTCCTCCCCATTGCTTTTTTTCTTAACTCCAAACTACAACAGATTCTTCAAGAATCCTGTGGATGAGCAGAATCTGTAATCACCAGAATAACATTCATCATTTAAATAGTTAATCTGTTACCATCAATAGGAAAATAACTAAAGTGGACATGACTACCAGAAGCCACACGCACTACTTCTCCACATAGAGCAACTAAGAATGCAACTTTGACAGTGTGTTCAACAGTTCAGACGAATGTGATACTTGTCCTATGTGTTTATCATAATGAGTTATTACCTGTATCATATTTCCTTGAGAAGTTCCCCCAGCAGGCATTTTAGAAGTTACAGTTGTTTCACTGTGTGGCAGATTAAACACTTAGGGCAAGGGTGAAGACCTCTGGGTTGTGGGCTGAAGAGAACCTATAACTTGACTGTGGCAAGAAGGAGAGTGTTGTGGGGAGGATACATTCTAGCACCCACTGCTATAGTCTACAAATGATTTCCCTTTTGATAGACAGCTATGACCCACATTCAGAGCGGAGCCTCTAATGGAATAACTATGCAAATACGTCCACATGGAGCACTCCCAGTTGGGGATCTCCTATTCCAATGTGGATTGCAAACCCATCTGTAACATAGTAGATTGGTCTTCAGGAACTTATTTACCCAGGATCATGCATCTAATAAATGGCAGAATTAGTATTTGAACCCAAGTCCTTCTGCCTCCAAATGTGAATTATTCTGAGAGGAAGTGTGGCACTGTGAATGGTGCTAGACCCAAAGGAAAGGAGACCTGAGTTCAAATACCACATGTGACATTTGCTAGCTCTATGATCCGTGGCAAGTCCTTAAGCCTCAGGATTGATCTACTAAGTTGAAGATAGTTTATGATCTGCCCTGGAGGAAGGCATCCTCATATACAGGAAAACAGATTATTGCTGTAATTTACTGCCTATAACCTAAGATATCATCTCAAAAAGCAGTTTACCTTCTGTTAACACTCACTTGAGAATCTACTACATCCCAACCTCTGCCTCTCTGTTGCCTCTCAATCTCTCTCCTTTCTTTCTCTCTTCCCTCTTACCTTCTTTCTTCTTTCCCCTTCCTTCTTCTCCTTCCTCCTTTCTACCTCCTATCCTCAAGTGCCCTTCTTAAATGACTATAATATGAAATGAAAGCATATTTTTCAATGCTTTGTTGTAACTATTGAGGAAAATTTTGTTTTTGATTCTTAAATTTTAAAAGCAATCAAGCTGAATCTTTTCTCTCTAAGGAAAAGAGGGTGTAGATTAGACTGCCTTTTCCTGTATTTAGGTCAATGGCTCTTCAGAGGATAAAAGGGCTCGGCCTTATAAGTAAGTAGCAAACACTGCAACTCCAGGGAATCCACATAGGTTTTTTTCTACTTTAGAAATAAAATTGCAATGTTGTTTTCCATAGAATATAGTGTCATAGTCTTAGAGTTGGAAGAAACCTTATAGGCTATTTAGTCAGTCACTTCACCTCTGACTTAACACTCCTAGTGACAAGGAAGAGTATCACAAAGCCACGTTACTCCATTGCTGAATCATTTTAATTGTTAGAAATTACTTGAATAAAAATAATGAGTTCTGGGGACAGCTAGGTGGCTTAGTGGATAGAACTCTAGTCCTGGAGTTAGGAGGACCTGGGTTCAAATATGGCCTCAGACATTTCCTAGCTGTGTGACCCTGGGCAAGTCACTTAACCTCCACTGCCTAGCCTTTACCACTTGATTCTAAGACTATAGGTAAGGGCTTAAAATAAAATGCACGGGAGGAGTTGGGGAGCCACAATAATGGCTTAGTAGCAATGAAAGCTGAAACCACTCTGACAGTCCTTCCAAACCAATTTGTAAAAAGTGCCTCCAAATGACAGGAGTCAAAATCCAACAGCAAGATGGAGTAAAGGGACTCTCCCACTGAATACAATTTTAAATATGGGCAGAGAGTTGATTTACATGGGATAAGGGGAAACCAGAAGCAAAACTGCACACAGGAATGCTGGCTGACCACCCCCCTTTACCTACTATGCCAGGCTCCAAGCCTCGGCATAGGTCAACTTCAGGATCCTGGGACCTGGACTACACCAACAACAGAGCATCCTAGACCTACTCCCTTGAAGTCCTAGGCCCTGGCACGAGATCACGGTGAGGTCCAGAAGTTCATAGTACTTGAACCTTTCAGGCCTGCACTGCAGTGAAGATCTAGCTCCAAGACAAAAAAGCTCACAGTGCCAAACCCTGCAAAGCAGCAGCAGAAGAGATAATCATCAGCTCTCAGAATTACCAGTTCACAAGCAAAAATAGGCTGGGAAAATGAACAAACAGCAAAAGAAACACTTAATCCTAGAAAATTTCTATGGTGGCAAAGAGTGAAACACAAAGTCAATAAGGTATGGTGAGATCCAAGTAACCACATGCAAAACTTCAAATAAAAATGAAAATGGATCTCAATATTTGGAAGAATTCAAAAAGGAACCCAGAAATCAAATAAGACAGGTTGAAGGAAAATGGGGAAAAGAAATGAAAGTAATACAAAATAATAACAGCTTCAAAAGCAAAATCAGTCAATTGGACAAAGAGGCACAAAAATCCAATGAAGAAAAGAATTTCCTAAAAAACAGAACTGACCCAATGGAAAAAGAAGCAAAAAATCCAGTGAAGAAAAGAGTGCAATGAAAAGTTCCAAGAAAAGGACCAAATCAAATGGAAAAGGAGGATCAAAAGGTCATGGAAGAAATTCAGTCTTTAAAAATTAGAATTGGGGAAATATAGAAGCTAATGACTTCATGAGACATCAAGAAACAACACAAAATCAAAAAAATGAAAAAATAGAAAACATGAAATACCTCATTGAAAAAAACAACTGACCTCAATAATAGATCCAGGAGAGACAATTTAAGAATTATTGAACTTTCTGAAAGTCATGACAAAAAACAACAACCTAGACATTATATTAAAAGAAATTATCAAAGAAAGCTGACCCGATATTCTTGAACAAGAGGGTAAAATAAAAATTGAAAGAATCCACAGATCACCTCCTATAATAAATCTTCAAATGACAACTACCAGGAATGTTATAGCCAAGTTTGAGAGCTCCTAGCCAAGGAGAAAATACTGGAAGTAGCCAGAAAAAGGAAATTCAAATATCCATGGAGCCTGTCAGAATTACATAGAATCTGGTAGCTTCCACATTGAAGGGCCAGAAAGCTTGGAATATGATATTCCAGAAAGCAAGGGAATTTGGTTACAATCAAGAATCATCTACCCATCAAAACTTGACTATATTCTTTCAGGGGAAAGTATGATTATTTAATAAAATAGAATATTTACAAATATTCCTAAAAAAAATTGAGTTCATCAGAGTAGAGAACTTATGTAGTTTGGATGTAGTTGCCTAAGGGGCACTGAAAATTTAAATGACTTGCTTTGAGTTGTATAGCCATCAATGTGTGTCAAGAGTCAGAACCTGAATCTTTCTGGTTCTAAAGTAATTCCTCTATTCACAGTGCCACACTACTTCTCTTCCGTATAATGACTTGAAGCTTGCCTTCCTAAACCATTTGCCTATTAGATCACAGTGCCTGGCATATATTAGGGACTTGCTGATTTTGTCCTGATCCTACTTTCAGGAACAAGACAAAGTAAATCTTATTCTCTCTTACCAGTCCTTCAAGAATTTGAAGACAGCTATCATGTCTTTCCTTAGTCCTCTCTTCTTCTGTTTCCAATTATTCTCATCAGATATAGTTTCCAGATTCTTCATCAATCAATGACACTGATTATGTGCCAGGAACTATACAAAACTCTGGGGATACCAAGAAAGGCAAGAGACAGTCTCTATTCTCAAGGAGCTTACAATAAAATTCTGTTTGCTAAACCTCTGTTATGAAATCTAGTTTCTCAATGTCTTTGTTTAAAGTATGGTGTCTGCAACTGGATGTGATACTTCAGATGTGGTCAGATCACTGAAGAATTCAACAGAATTATTCTACTTGCCTATTTTTATGCAAAAATGAGCTCTTTAGAAGAAATGTTTCAAGGCATCTGTGTTATAATTTTAATGTTTAGAGCCAGACTTAATGTGTAAGTCTAGAGCCAGAAAGCTAGTCCATCTGTCTTCTACTATATGCAATTCCTGGCCATTTAGATGAGCAAGGGTTACTGCCACCAATTATTTTCATTTTAAGACACTTTAAGGAATCAGGGCCAGGTCATTTCCCCAAAATGATACTCATCTTTGTAATGCTTTCCATCTTTAGGCCTGATATCAACCAAGAAGAATGATCTAACAATGAGAGTTATTCAAAACTGAAGTGGACTGTGGTGAGAGGTGAAAGACCTTCTCTCCATGGAAATCTTCAAGTGGACTCTGGATGACCACTTATGTATCACAGTTTAGGTTTCTTAGTTTTTTATGGACCAAGACCTAGCTTTCATATCCATTTCTGGTACTTCCCACATTACTTAAACTCCTGAGCTTCTTCAAAATAAAAACACCCAGAATACCAACCTCCTAAGGTATTGTAAAGCTAAAAAAAAGTATATTAAAAAAAAAAAGAACTATTATTCTCCTTGAGCCCATTTCTTCAGCAGAAAAATAAAATAAGTTCTAGATTACCTACTTCACAAGGTTAAAAAGAGATAAGATATTTTAAAAATAAGCAATTGTCACTTTTCCAAAAAAGCTCAGATATTTCAGCAGAATACAAGACCCTGGAGGGTAAGGACTGTTTCTTTTTTGTCTTTATAGTTCTAACACCTAGCATAGCACTTAGCACAGCACATAGTAGGTGCCTAATAAATAAATTTCATTCCATCTTTGATATTTGGGATCAATCAATCAACAAGCATTTATTAAGTGCCTATTCTGTCCTGGGCACTGGGCTGATTGCTCAGGCTAGCTACCAGAGAAAAAATAAAACCACCTCTATCCCTGAGGAGATTTTTTAAAAATCCTTAGTTTTTTAGAATTGATACTAAATATCAATATAGCTTAATAAAGGAGTTTAATAATGGTTAATGGATCTTTCTTCCTGACCATTGTGAAGAGATCAGTTTTGGTTTCCAGGTCACACAGACATTGGACACTGGGTTAGATAACTACTATGTAGTCTCTACCCCCCCCAAGCTTCTCAAAAGGGGCTAATAATATATAATAATATAAAGACCTACATTTATAGAGCGTTTTCTAATTTGCAAAGTACCTTTGCTTGGGACTCTCCTGTTAAAGAGAAAGATTAAGAAAAGCACCACTCGCTTGCAGGCTGGCAGCTCCAATGAAACAGCTGATAGTAAACCCTGGCTCTTCTTACACTTAGATAATATGATTCCATGGACTTTTGATCCTCAGTATCATTCTTACCCACAGGAGAAAAGCAAAGGAGCTGACCTACTACTGTCTGTGTCAATTTGGCAAAAGGACTTGGGAACTGGCAAGGAGGAGGATCTCTACCTTGGAAGATTCAGGAAGGAAGACAGCAGAGAGGAGATGAAAAGAAAGGAGATGAATAGCTAAAGCAATGGAAATTTCCCCACAATGATACAAAACAACAGTGGAATGAGGTTGAATCAATTTGCTAAATTTGTGCCAGTAAAAACCAAACTAGTTTTACTGTGTCTTTTAAAAATGGACAAAGGTCAGGAAACTAATTTGTGCTTCAAGTTTCAATTCATTAAGTAGGTAAGGGTTGTGAGCCAGGTAGAGAGAGCTCAGCCACCTCAGTCAAAGAGAACTTGTGTGTTTTTAGAGGCAGAGACAGTCTTGTCTCCCAATGCATGGTAAGTAATATCACATGGTGAACTGGATAAAAGGATAGAATCCATGGAAAAAAGAGAAATGTAGAAATGGTTGGGGGTGGTATATACTGATTGGTGTTGAAGTTCTGCCTAGAATCCAGTATACTTAAAAGCACATAACATATAATTCATATTTAAGTGGTAATTTTAAATTTTGTGGAAAAATTAGAATGTTTATAATTAAGATTGGATAGCCTACATTATCAAAGATACTATGGTTTGTTTATAAACCTAGAACCTAGGTGTTAGCTTGGAGGTCATAAAACCTGGGCTCAAGCACTATATTAGATGCTTTGATTTTTTAAAAAATCCTTCCCTTTTATCTTAAAATCAATACTGTGTATTAGTTCCAAGGCAGAAGAGTGATGAGAGCTAGGCAATGGGGTTAAGTGACTTGCCCAGGGTCACACAGCTAGGCAGTGTCTGTGGCCACATTTGAACCTAGGACCTCCCATCTCTGGGTCTGCACTAAGCCAACTTACTGTCCCCAGATACTGTGATCTTAATACAAAGAAAAGTTCAAAGAAGAATGTCAATGGGAATCTAAGGAAACAGATTAGTGGAACTAAAATATAGCATTGTCATCACTTTGTGGGGTCAAGAGAAGAGAGATCCATTCTTAATATCTTCTACTGGAGGGAGGAGGAAGAAAGGAGAAGGCAAAAGGTCCTTTGATTTCACATAGCCCAACTCTTTCCTATAGTTGTAGAAACACAAAATTTGAGAGTTGGATGGACCTTGGGGACCATTTAGTCTAACTCATTTCAGAAGAGAATTCTCACTAACATACTCAGAAAGTGGTCACCCAGCCTTTGCTTGAGGACTTCCCAGGTGAGGGAATCTATTCCCTCATGAAACAGCCTGAAGAAGAGAAGACTTAGGATTGGGAAAGAAAAGAGCGTGAAAGGATATGATAGGTATCTT
Organism: Monodelphis domestica; assembly: GCF_027887165.1. Classification (NCBI taxonomy): domain Eukaryota; kingdom Metazoa; phylum Chordata; class Mammalia; order Didelphimorphia; family Didelphidae; genus Monodelphis; species Monodelphis domestica. The sequence goes on along the minus strand of NC_077227.1, from coordinate 516,195,978 downwards.
CAAGAGTTTGAAGGGCTATGTTGTGGAACAGGGATGAGGCTTGTTGTGCTTGGACCGGGGCACAAAATTAGGAAAGCCATGAGTGGAGGCAGTAAAGATTATTTCTAGCTTGAGATGTAAAAACTTTTTAACAATTAGAATTCTTCAAAAATGGAATAAGCTCTTTATAGCCCTAGCATAGTATTCAGGGCATACTAAGTACTTAATAAATGTTTGAATTGAGTTCTATCTTTGATATTTGAGATTAATCAATAAGCATTTATTAAGTTAGGGGGTAGTGTGTTCTCCTTCACTGGAGGTCTTTGAGCAAAAGTTAGATAAACACTTGTTTGGTGGGTTATATAGGGGATGTTTGTTTATGCATAGGTTGAATTAGCTGGCTTCTGAGGCTCCTTTCCATTCCCAGCTTCTAGAAGTATGTGGCTTGATATATTATCATGAAATCCTACCACAACCTTTCAAGTCAAAAGTCAAATTTCCAGTTTGGAGCCAGAGAACTGCTTACTTACCATTACGCCTACCCTAACAGTACTTCAAAATTCAGTGAGCAACAAAATCCCAGAATAACAAGGATCTCTTAGAAATACATAAAACCTTTGGAATCTTCCCAAAGACTGAAACTATTATTTTCAGATCAATGGGAAAAGCAATAATGTTTTCTAATGCATTATTTATCCCTACTTTTATCTAGTACTTTTGCAAAAAAATTTATAAAACATGGCATAACAACGATGTTTTTAAAAGTACCAAAAGGGGGGCAGCTGGGTAGCTAGGTGACTTGAGAGCCAGGTCTAGAGACAGGAGGTCTTGGGTTCAAATGTGGCCTCAGACACTTCCTAGCTGTGTGACCCTAGGCAAGTCACCTAACCCCTATTGCCTAGCCTTTACCACTCTTCTGCCTTGGAACCAATACATAATATTGATTCTCAGGTAGAAGATAAAGGTTTTAAAAAATTACCAAAAGTTTAAACAAAAGAGTTCTGAAAGATTAATAGAGAGCTAAGTTGTATGGGTGTACAGAATAGTGGACACAAAATCTCTCATAATTCCCATCTCTATATTAAGATGTATAGTCTTGCCAAGTCTCTTCTTGTTGGTGGTTGCCTTGGAAGATTCATATGAATTGATTCCAGGTGAAGTCAGCAGAACCAGGAAAATGTTTTACAGTAATAGCAATATTGTAAAGACAAATTAACTTCTAAAGATATAAGAACTCTGATCATTGCAATTATCAATCACAATTCCCAAGGAAGGATGATGATGTTATCTACTTATAAAGAAGTGATGAACTCAGCATGCAGAATAGAATATCATTTTTTGGACACAGCTAATGTAAGCATTAGTTTTGCTTCACTAGGCATATTTGTTATAAGGATTTTCTTTTTTTGTAATGTGGATGAGAGGGAGAAAAAATAAATGCTTGTTAGTTAAAAATAAAAGTTTAAAAAAGATAATGATGTTGCCTCACCTTCCCCTTTAAGTGCATTAACATTCACTCATCTTAGGCTTTCCTGCAATTCCATAAGAGAGCAAATGCTTCTAGCCCTCATGGTTGACTGTGTAGTAATGTTTTGATGTAGTAAGATCTTGGGATCTCTCATGAGTTGTCAGGACCTCTCAAGAGTTAAAAAAAATTGCAAAGCACTGTCCAAAAATAAAGTCTTAAACAACAAAACACAAATCCTGTTGCTTAACTTGATTGCTAAATATTCTTCCAGAATCTCATAATTTTAGAATCAGAAGGGGCCTTAGTAGCCATCTAGTCCAGTCAGTCAATAAGCATTTATTAAAATTTTACTCTGTTATCAGGCACTGTGCTAAGCTCTGAAGATACAAATAAAGGTAAAAACATAGTTCTAGAATCTCTGGAAGCCCTCAGGAAGCTCACATTCTGATATGGATGACAGTATATAAAAATCTATGTAAACAATATCTACAGTGAAGATGGATAATCTTAGAGGGTAGATATTAGCAATGGGAAAGAGATTGGCAAAAGCTTTCTGCAGAAGGTGGGATTTGACCTGATTCTTAAAGGAAACTAGGAAAGCCAGAAGGTGGAAGTGAAGAGAGAGAATATTGTAGGCATGGGAGAAAGTCAGAGAAAAGGCAGAGTTAGGGAATAGAGTGTCATGTGTGAAGTACAAGGAAAAGGCCAGAATGTGACTTGCTCCTTAGCATACATGGAGTGGGGCAAAAGAAGACTAAAAAGAAAGTCCACTCTAACATACCCAATAAGTCATTCATGAGCCTCTGCTTCTGTGCTTGAAGAGAAGGAACTCAGGCCTTCCTGAGGTATCCCATTTTTTCTCATATGAAACAAATTTGCCTCTTTCTGATTTCTATTCATCAATTCCTGGTTCTGCTTTCTGGGACCAAACAGGGCAAATCGAACCCTTTCCCACATTACAGTCCTTTAGTCTTAGGAGAAAACTATCAGTTCTCTGCCCTTTTCTCCCTTCCCCCACCCCCATCCATAAGTCTTTCTATGTTAAACACATGCTTATTTCTATCGATCCTCTGATTACATTAACTTGAGGCACTTCACCATCCTGGTTGTCTTTCTCAGGATACATTCCAGCCTAATGTCCTTCCAAAACTGTAACACCCAAAATGAATATGATACTCTAGAAGTGGTCTAATAAGGTCAGAATAGAAAGGGGCATCACCTCATTATTCCAAGATCACTTTAGTTCTTCTGACTGCCACATCAAATTATTGGCTTATAAAGAACCTTTTCTCCATTAAAACCCCTAGATATCTTTTCAGACAAACCACTATCCAATGATGCCTCTCCTATCTTATATTTTTGACAATGACTTTTTGAACCCAGGTGTAAGACTTTACATTTATCCCTATTAAATTTCATCTTATTAGATTCAACCTAACCCTCTGGAACAGAGGTTGACAAACTACTACTATAGACCCAAATCCAGGCTTTTTAATAGCCTGTGACCCAAGAATAGGAAACTCATAGGCCATAAAAAACAGGTGGAAAGTCAGATTTGGCCCTCAGGCAATAGTTTACTGAATTCTGCTCTAAACTGTCAAAAACATTTCAGATCCCCACTATCATCAAATATGTTCCTATGCTAAAATATTATCTTTGTCGAGTTGCAATCATACAGAAATACATAATTTTCAGAAATTTACTAGAGTTTTCAGAAATAAGAGGTAGCAAAAAAGAATTAGGGATACTGGAAATCAAATATAGAATTTGATTATATATCATAGAATAATTATTCCTATTGTGCTGATGATAACCATAACTAGCATTTACATAGTGCTTTAACATTTATAATCTTTTTTTAATTTGAAAATTTTTATTTAATTAATCTAGAATATTTTTCCATAGTTACATGATTCATATTCTTTCCCTCCCCTCCTCCCAACCCCCTCCCATAGCCAATGAGTGAATCCCCTGGGTTTTACATGTGTCATTGATCAAGACCTATTTCCATATTATTAATATTTGCATAGTGATGCTACAGTCCCAATCATATCCCCATCGACCCATAACATCGGTAACTTTAAAATATGATCTCATTCTATCCTCATAACTATCCTGGGAGATAGGTACAATTGCAATTTCCATTTTATAAATGAGAAAATTGAGGCAGAGGCTAAATGACTTGCTTACGGTCACACAGCTAGAATGTTTTTGAGGCAGGTTTGAATTAAGGTCTTCCTGACTCCAGGCCCAGGACTGTGTACTATGGCCATGTTGTTGCCTTTTTTAGAAGGCACCCAGAGTTAGACAAATGGGCATTACAAATAAGACACCATTTAACTGTAACTGAATCCCAGAAAAGATGTTTACTTTCTTTTAGCACTCCTGGGATCCTGTCACTGTCCCTATAATTAAGCAAAAGATTTGAGCATATGGTTTTTTCCTCATTATAAAAGTCATAAGTCACAGAATCTTTCCTGACCACCAGCAGAAATGGAAAAAATATAAAATATTTCAATGCTAATAGAAGGGATAAATCATAAAAATAGAATCCTGGAACTGGAAAGAATTTGAGAAGTTATCTAATTAAACCCCTAATGCTAGGAAGTCCTACAGAGAAGTTATCTAAAACAGTTGCCCCTCTCAGGGTTTTAAGGATCTCTTGGGATAGATGTTTCATATCCTCTTTTATCTACTAGAATTTCTTATCACCATTAACATCCACCATTTCTTCTCTAGCAATATAATCAAAATCTTGCCTGCTGTGATTTATATCCATTTCTTCTAATTCTTATTTCTATAGAGATGAAGACTGACCAACCCCTTTTCTTTCATCATTCCCTATTTCCTATTCAAATCTATTGAAAATTTCTTAACAAATCTCCTTTAACCTTCATTTTCCAGAACTAAATACCTCCTTAACTTCTTTTGCCAAAAAGTTTTGCTCTGTAGCCTTTAGATATTATTTGTGGCTTTCTAATTTTCTTAAATATCTCTCACAAATTAAGGCTTAAATGAATCTGTGCTAACCAGTGTGCTGTGGCCAATGAGAATGCAATGTTGTCAGTAGTGGACAAAGCTGACAGATTGCCATTGTGAGTCTTTATAACCTTCCTCTCCCCCACTCCCAGTTCTCTACTATTTTAGTGGTCTGATATGATTTAGATTAATGATGGCAAGAGGGGTGATGGAAAAAAAGACTTACTGGCTTCAGACACTCCCTAGCTGTGTGACCTTGGGCAAGTCACTTAACCTCGATTGCCTAGCCTTTAGCATTCTTCTGCCTTGAAACCAATACTTAATATTGATTCTAACCCAGAAGATAAGAGTTTAAACAAAAAAAAGGCTTGGAGATGATTTTCCAAAAGCATATGTCTATGTTACCCTTCTACTCAATAAACTCCAGTGCCTCCCATTATCTCTAACATCAAAAAAATGTAAACTCTGCCCTTTAAAGTTCTTAACAAAGGATCACTCTACTGCAAATATGAATAACCTGGAAATAAGTTTTGAACAAGAGTACATGTATATCTTGTTGACTTTGGGAGGGGGGAAGAGAGAAAGGGAAAGGGGGATTATGAATCATGTAACCATGGCAAAACATTCTAAATAAAAAAAAAAATAAAGTTCTTAACAGTTTCCCCATTTCCTGTCTTTCCATTCCTCTTCCCATTGCCTCTTCTACACACCTTCTACAGTCCAGCCATACAGTCTAACCTTATTTGTACTTCCTCACACATGATGTTCCATCTCCTTTTTCACAGTGCCTTTGAAGTGGTGGTCCACATGCCTAGAATTTTCTCTCTCCTCATCTCTACTTAGGATCTAGGGTCTTCTCCAAGCGTCAGCTCAAGTACTGCATTCTGCAAAGATGGTCCCTCCAGCTACTGACTGGTGCCTTCCTCTTCTCAGGATACCTACCTCTAGTCTCCTCTCTCTGGATCTTGCATATACTCATTTATATATAGGTGGTCTCCCTCATTAAAATGTAAACTCCTTTAGGGAAGGGGCTGGTTTTGTTTTTTCTTTGTATTCCTGGCTCCTCCCATCCCCAGCTATTAATGGCTTCCTGCTCCAAGGTGAACCTCCTCAGTATGTATCTTATATATAACCATTTTTAGGTATATATTGTCTCCCCCTTCAGAATATAAAATGCGGGAGGAAGTGGTTCTTGTATCTCCAGGGCTCAGCACACAGAATGCATTTTATCATAAATGCTTGATGATCAGTGGTTTGATTAGAAGGTAGGAGGAAATGATGTGGTGGAAAGAACACAGCACTTGGAAGTCACAGAACCTGAGTTTGGATCTCAGTGCGGTTGTTGATCATCCCTGTGACCTTGGGCAATCACTTGACTGCTCTGGGCCTCAACTTTCTCAACTGTAAAATGAAAGGGGATGGACTAGATGATCTCCACTGTCCCTTCCAGCTCAAGATCTATGGGCCTAGGAGCCTTTGAAAGAGAAAATACTTTGGGATTCTTTGGGACTGTCTGCTTATCTTTGTGTCCAGTTACCTTGCACAGAGTAGGTACTTAATAAATTCTTGGATTTGGAGGGAAAGACACTTAGAAGAGGACCTAGGGAAGGAAACTAGAGTCTAGCAGAAGCACTAGAGAGGAAGAGAAAGGCACCAAAGGTGAGCTAAGAGGCAACAGGCTACAATGGGGGGTGGGGAGGAATCACTATCTTTCAAGTCGAGGACACGTTCAAATCTCATCTCTGATCTTTAATCTCTGTGTGACTTTGGGAAAGTTACTTCACCTAAGCTTTAGTGACCTCATTTATAAAATGAGAGGATCAGACTAGATGTGACTTCCATCATCCATCCTTTCTTCTAGCTCAAAATCTACAATCCTATGCTTAGGGGAAATGTGAAGTTTTTCAGTCATTTCAGTCATGTTCAACTCCTAGTGCTCTAGCCACTGTACCACCTAGTTGCCCCATTAAGAGTACAGGAGGAGAAAAAAAGGCAAAGAACCAGAAGCACTAAGTGATGAATGCCAGAATTTATAAAAATTAGCAGCATTCCTGATTCATCTTCCTCCCTCTTTAAACTGTGGTCTTGGTCCTGACTCTCTAGGACTGGCTATGTAGTTTCTCTCTTTTCCCTCTTCCCAAAATCAGTGCTGTGTGATGATTTTAGGAGGGGATGATGAATGGATTGGAAGGGCTCCAGAAACATATGGGTCCTTCACAGCACTAAATCCTAGCCTTAGATCTCAGCCCAACCATCTGTCTCATTTTGCTGATTACTTTCTCTCATTTTGTTGGTTTCTGTGCCATGAACCATGAAGGCACAGAAATCCTGAAATTCTCTCTCCTAGAAGTGTGGATAAGACCATATTCCTTCCTTGTGGTAAGGATTAGGGCCCAAGCCTTCTCTTAGTTCTATGAAGAAAGAGGTCATGTAATGAGCTTCTGGTAGTTACCTCCTTGGCTCTAGCATTAATCCTTTTACCATAAACATACACTCAGTAAAACAAACCATTTTGGAGAGTCCCTGAAAGACCAGGAAGGTGGAATAATGCAATGGAAAGAGCACTATACATAAATATTGGATGACCTGAACTTAAATTCTATTTCTGCCACTACCTATGTGATCTTGGCCATGTTAATGAACCTCTCTGGGCCTCACATCCTCATCTATAAAATGAGAGAGTTTGGACAGGATGGCTTCCCAGGCACACCTAGCTCTAAATCTATGATCCTATGATTTTGTAAGAATAGAAAGCACAAACTTAGGAGTGGAGTGAGTCATTTCATGCTAAAAATAAAGAAGTCAGTTATCAATTTTCATTTTAATTTATATATTAATTATACATTATACAAAATGGGATTTAAAAAATTCATTTCCATTTTCTAAAAATAGCCCAACTCTGGTTTCAAATAAACTCAAAGATTCATTCTATGTCTTATTACTTTCAAGGTTTGTTAATTGATTAATAAGAGTCTTGAACATTTGACTAACTATGTGCCTGAGGCTAGTTCAGTTCTGGCTAAGTGCTCTGTGTCTCAATAAAGACTGGATCTGATCAGAGCAGGTCCAAAGAGAGTCCATTCACATCTGGTAATGGTGTCCAAGGAGGCTGCACTGTCTCCCTCCCTATCATCATTCCAAGGTTAGAAACACTTAGGGAGACAGAGAGTAAGTGCCAGATTTTCCCAAGAAATTAGAATGATCTTGGTTCTAGTAGGGTGGTTTAGATCAATCAGTTGCACCTGGGGTCTTTCCCATCCTATCTCAGGGGAGTCTGTATCCTTGAAGAGGTTACAGAACTGATCTAGTCTCACCAGGATTCTGGGAGAGAAGGTTCAGAAAAACCAAAGGACTCACCTAATTTCATTCTTTGTAGGATTGACATGGGTACAACCATACCTATACATTTCAGCTAGAACCAGAATGGTTTTAAGACTGGCTTGTAGCAACTTGATACAAACCTCTTAATTCCTCTAATATCACAGTCATACAAGGAACTTCAACGTAAAGGAACAGCCTAACATCAGAGAACTTGTTAATCATTGAAACCAAGATTCCTTCCATTCATCCAGAAAACAATCAACCAATAAGCATTTATGAGATTCCCTACTATGAGCAAGGCACTGAGCTAGATATTAGGAATACAGAGACAATAAAGTAAAACAGCTCACACCATCATCAAGGGGCTTATGTTCTAATGGAAGAAACAATATTTATGTACACAGACATAATATACCTTAGAGAAGAAGGCACTAGTATCTGGGAAAATCTAGGAAAAGGTTGTTATAGGTTGTGCCAAGTTTTGAAGGAAACCAAGGATCCCAACAGATGGACGAGGGCAGAGAGCACATTCCAGGTATGGAGTACAGTCATGTTCAAAGGCATGGAGAGGAGAGATGGAAGGTTGAGTGTGAACAAAATCAAGAAGGCCAGTTTGACTGGACTAAAGAATGTGAGGAGAGGAGAACTATGTAACATAAGGCTGGAAAGGTGTTTTTTTAGTCACAATAACTTTATTACATTACAATAATTAGGAGTATGGTTTATGACAAAAATATGGTGATTTCAGATCCTTGATAGCACTTTATAAACATTTATAAAGTTAATCTTAGTTAAATACAGTGGTCTTCTTAAATTTTCATATCTGATTTCACCAATATTTCTAGGTCAGGTGGTAAAGAACTTTAAATGCTAAAGGGAGGAGTTGATATTCAATTCTAGAGATCATGGAAAGCCATGAAATTTATTGAATAGGAGGGTGACATGGCCAAAGTTGTGCTTTAGAAAAATCTCTTTTGACAGTTGTGTTGAGAATGGAATGGAGTGTAAAGAAACTTGAGTGAGGAAGACCAATTATGCAGGTGCTACCTTCTAGGAAAGAGGTGAGAAGGGTTTGGACTAGGGTGCAGTTATGTAAAGGGAGTGCACATGAAAGATCCCACTGAAGTTGAGATAATAAGATTTGATAAATGAATAGATGTATGGTATAAGAGTGAAGAGTTATGGATGACATCAAAGTTGGAAACCAAAGTGACTAGACAAATGATGGTGTTCTCAGAGGAAATATAGAAATTTGGAAGAGGGATGGGTCTGGAGTAAAGGAAATAAGTTCTATTTTGAACATGCCAAGTTTGAAATTCCTTCAGAACCTCCAATATAAAATATCTAAAAGGCTATATTGGTGATACATAACTGGAGCTTGAGAAGGGAGACTATGAATGAATACATGTATCTCTGAGTCATCTGCACAGAAAGGGTAATTAAACTCAAGTGTCAGACTTTCTCATAAAGAAGAAATAGTGGAAAGATTTTAAAAAGTTCAAAGAAAATTTGGTAAGCTATGTAGCTAAGCAAAGCCATCTCTAGATCACTTAAGAATGAAAATGAAATAATTATAGACAGATGGAAAATTGAAAAGGTTTTTAAAAAATGATTTTAACTAACTTTTTTCCATCAAGGACAGTGGAACTACCACCTTGGACCCTAATATCAAAGTCTTAGATGTGTTTCTTTGAAGAGGAAGAAACAACACTAGTAGATGTCCAATAAATATCTGCTGGTTGACTTACTGATTAGAAACAATTCCTCATTAACAAAACAAAAACATCATTAATTGCAACACTTCCTTTCCCAACTATGCAGAATGTGTCTTTGTATTTTCTAAACTTGAATTATAGTGGATACCTAATCAATGTTTGTCAGACTGAATTCAATAACAAAAAATGTACTGTCTCCACAGAACTATTTTGATATAAAATTTTCATAGAAAATGTTTCTCTAGGTGAATATTCAAAGTCACAGTAGTTTGTTGTTTCAGTAGTTTCATGTGCCACTCTTAGAAGTTTCCAGGCAAAATGACAAATGCATATGGAAAAACTGGGACACTGATGCACTGTTAGTGGAGTTGTGAACTAGTCCAACCATTCTGAAGAATAATTTAGAACTATGCCTAAAGGGTTACAAAGCTATGGATATCTTTAAAAAAAGTTTTCAGGGCCTCATTATTAATGTCTAGAAGACACACAACAGACCTGTTATTCTCAGTTGCTTTCCACTGTGGAAAAAGCAGATTGTGAGTCTGGAGGAAAAAATGTTAGAAATCATAGAAACAGCTATGCATGTCTTTTGACTCAGTAATACCACTTCTAGGTCTGTAACCCAATAATGTAAAAGAAAAAGAAAAAGGACCTATATGTACAAAAATATTTATAGCAACTCTTTTTGTGGTAGCAAAGAATTGGACGTTTCCATCAATTGGGGAATGGCTGAACAAACAGTGATATATGATTGTGATGGAATACAATTGTGTTATAAGAAATGAAAATGGAGATGGTTTCATAAAAACCTGGGAAGACTTATATGAACTGATACAAAATGAAGTGAGAAGAACAAGGATATTGTATACATTAATAGCAATATTGTATTATGATCAAATGTGAGTGACTTAGCCATTTTGATCTATACAATGATCTAAGACAATTCCAAAGGATTCATGATGAAAAATACTATCTACCTCCAGAGAGAGAACTGATGAAGTCAGAGTCAGAAGGAAGCATTATTTTTTCACTTTATTTTTCTTGCTTTTTTTGCTACATGGCTATTATGGAAATAAATTTTACATCATTTCATATGTATAGTTGACATTATATTTCTTGCCTTCTCAATGAGTGGGAGAGGAATTTAAAAATGTTTAACTGTTAAAAATAAATAAATCACAAATATGTATTGTCTATATAGATATACATATATGTATATACACATATACATACACAATTACATATATGTTTCTAGGCAGTCCATCAGAGAAGCAGCAATAGCACAATGTGTTTTGTCTGCCCCTCTTAATACCGTCTGCACATGCCTCTTCTGGGAGGGGTGCAATTTGAAAAGCCACACAATTCCATATGGCTGTTAGCTGACATCAGCTTAGTTGACAGACTTCGACTTGGCAAAAGGCATTGATGGACACTGTGTCATGAATGGTGCTAATGTAGTCAATATTTTTGCCACATGCAAAGAAAAGGATGTGCACACTCTTCAATTACCCATATGGATACATGCAGAATCAAGAGAAAAATGTAAAAGCCTCTTTGATGTGATGGGTTTGGGTGTGAAGGGCCAGTCTCTACATTGGTAGCCCCAAGAGATTAAAATAACCAGAAGATGACCTCTAAAGCACAGAGAAGATCCTCTGTGTAGGATTTATTGGAAGACTCGGTCAAGAATCATGTAGGATGAAGAGATGTAAAGGCATATCCGTACCACTGAAGTAAAAAAATGTCAAAGAATGAAGTATCTGGGAGTACCAGTTGTTGCAGAAAAACTGCCAAGAAGAGAAAGAAACCAACTTTTGTCATTAACAGCATGCTCAGTCTATGACATGACTCTTAACACAATCACTCTCCATTCTGCTTTGCTGAATTATCATACCCCTCCTATTCCCTCCAATTAACTTTTTGCTTCTAATACAAAGGTGTGGAGTCTATCAAAGGCACTAATGTTGGGGTTTACTGCCCTTCCCCATTTTTCTCTTCTTTTCTGCAGCACCCCTTTTTCTCATACTATCAGTTATTACTGCAGTGTGACACAATAGGTTCCCACCTAGAACTAAACCTTATTTCATTGTTGGAATGTTTGGATACAAACTATTACTATTGATAGAAGAGTATGAATGAATACATTCAGCTCCCTGTTGCCCAATGTCTCCCCCAAATTCTGGTGTGGCCCTTTGACTCTTTTCCTTCTATATCTTGTTAACCTTATAAACTCCAGTGGGTTCGGTTATCCTCTCAATGAAGATAACACCCAGATCTCACTATCCAGCCTTAATCTCTTCTCCTGAGCTCCTGGTCCCATGTTGCCAGCTACCAATTTAGACAGATCCACAGGCATCTTAAACAGCATGTCCAAAATATCTTGCATTCATCTCTGTCTCCAAAATATCCTTATTTTTGTAGGGGGCACCCCCTTCCTTCCAGGCAGACAGATTCATGACCTCAGAAATATCTTCAGGTTTTCCATCTTCCTTTCCCCTCTCTCCCAAATATCAATCAATTGCCAAGTCATGTCATACACAACATCTCTCTCATCTGACCCTTTTTTCCCCTACTGACATAACGATCGACCTAGTTTGAGTTTGTACCACTTCTCATCTAGACTATATTGCCATGGCATGACTGGTATCCCTATTTCTAATCTCTTTCCCCTCTCTACTTCATCCTTCACATAGTTGTCAAAATAATCTTACTAAAAAAGCATACTTCTGACCTTGTTATTTTCCTTCTCAGGGAACTCAGTAACACCCTAATGCCTCTAGGACAAAATATTGGCTTGGTTTTTAAAACCCTTCACATTTTAGCTCCAAGTTACCTTTCTACCATAGCACTCTCCATAATGCACTCACTGTTTCAATTAAACCAGACTTATTTTCCCTAAAATCCAATATTCCAGAACGGAAAATAAAGACAATGATTGAAGTACTTGGGCCTCAACAGCACTTTTGCCTTGAGGATATGAGTAATTCTGCCAAAATTCTGCCAAACAACTCTGAAAGACTTAGGAACTCAATGATCAACCATGACCTCATTCCATCCTTCTACCAGACAAAATAATTTTAAATCTGCAGTATAGATAGACACTATATATAACAAGCCCACATCAGTTGAGGCCAATTGCCAACCATATAACTTCCTTCCACAGTACCTACCATAAAGTCTTAGAAAGAACAGGCATAATAAATGTTTTGAGGATGGATGAATGAATAAATGCTCCATTTCCAATCCCAAATACAAAAAGAAATGGAATGACTAAAATGCAAATTCACCAACCTTAGGTGAGTTAGCCAAAATGATTTCAAACAGTAGATTCAGATTTCAATACCAGAGGACCTACATTATTTTCTTTTGTTGGACATTTGTCACCAAGATATGGCCAAACATCCCACTTCTCTTCTGTCCATTCTACACTCCAGACATTGCCAAATTGAGATTTCCAAAACACAAGCTGGACCCAGTCACTCTTATGTTCAACAAGCTTCAGTGGGTGCCTACTGCCTTTCATATAAAATTCAAACTCCTCTTTTTGCCACTTAAAGCCTTTTAGTTTGGCTACAATCTATCTTTCCAGGTGGAGCCCTGGAAAGTGTTGGCTTTGGAGTCAGAAGGACCTGGGTTCAAATTTGACTTCAGATGCTTATTAGCTGTATGATCCTGGGTAAATCACTTAATCTCATTTGCCTCAGGCTTCTTAATCTGAAAAATGAGTTGAAGAAGGAAATGGCAAACCACTCCAGGATCTCTGTCAAGAAAACCCCAAGTGAAGTTACAACTAATCAACAAACAACAGCATCATCTTCTAAGGCTGGTTATATATTACTTCCTTGTCAGGTACTCCGTGCTCCTTGCTATTCCTTGCAGATGACATCATATCTCATCTTCATGCCTTTGGGCAGGCTTTCTTCCACTCCTGAAATTCTTTCTCTTTACCTGTGCCTCTTAGAACCCATTGCTTCCTTCAAGGCTCAGTTCCTGGGATTCCTCCTTCTGGAGACCTTTTCTGTTTCCCCAGTTGATAGAACTTCCTTTACATTTGACATTTGCTTATCTGTGGACATGCTAAATTTCCATCATAGAATGTGTGTTCCTTAAGGGTACTGACTGTTTCATTTTCATATGTGTCTATCTTGTACCTAGTGTCTAGTGTAATGCCTGGTACACAGAAGGAACTTAAGATGCTCATTTTTATTGATCTTTGTTACTGATGTAGAAACAAAATCAACCCCCACCCCCAAATAGTTCCTTATTTCATCTTGTTGATTTCTGTCATTTCAGACCACTGTTTTTTCAAAGCATTCAAGCTCAAAGCTTTCTTGCCATCTCTGATTCTTCTTTTTCTTTCACCCCCTATTCCAAGCCAGTCATTAAGTCCTATTGATTAGTCCTTTAAAATGCTTCTTTCAAATATGCCTTTTCCATTTTCACTGCTACTTCCCTAGGTGTTTAGGAAAGACTAGTAACCTCTGGTATGGGAGCTTGCTAAGCTCTTTTCGGGGCTGCTCACATTCCTTTGGTGTTGAGCTGCCACCCTGTTCTTACTTGTGGTCCCAAGAAGCTGAAGCATGCACAGTGGCCATGTCCCAGTAAAACCATCTGGATAGAAAGGCTAAACCTGGCTGAGGGTAACCTACAGACCTCAAAACCATGAGTTTGGGGATTGTCTATCCCAGGAATGTGAAGAGTCTACCTGACATTGCATTCCTATGACTGTAATTCAGAGGGAACCTTGTCTCAGCCACACAGGGGAAGCCCTAGAATCCTCCCCCCCTCTGTGGTATCAAAGGCCATGCTCCACAATAGAGTATTAAGCACGGAGAAAATGGAAGTAGAGACAACCATTTGTTCAGAAAGTTTAGCCTTGAAAAAGGAATGAGTAATCAAGCAATAGTTGTAAGGGAAAATGGGGTCAACAGATAGATGAGTGTTTTAGGACTGGGGAGTCTTAAATGTACAAGAAAGAGGAAGAAGTGGTGGAGCTTAACTTGTCACTGATGATAAGAGCCAATGAATATATATATTTTTCAAAATTAGGTCTTGGGTTCTATTTAACTGATTCTCAAGAGTCTTTGAAGAAGGGCAAAAATCAGGGTGAATCTTTCATACCTCGCCAATGAGGCTTTCCCCAGAGAATTCCAAGACTCTTCGTGACGTGTGTAGTAACCCCCCATAACAGCTGGACCTCAGGCATTTTCCTTTGCTCTGCTCTGCTTGGCATATATCGTACCAGTTGTCTTTGAACCATGTAAGTGATTCCATAAGCTCTTTAAGAGATTGCAGCTGCTCCCCAACAACTGCCATCATCAGGCCAACAGATTTGACCCAAGAACTTGGAAGAGCCAAAGAAGAGGGGTAGGATTAGAACTCTTTCAACCATGAAAAATGGAAGTAAGGAACATTCTTCTGAGTTTGTAGTTCTTATCTTATGGGTCTTGGAGGTTAACAAAAAAGGGAGGAAAATGGCTATGATGAGGATGAGAGTATTACTCATCTGGGTTCCCTGATTGAGTTGTTTAAGATACATATTTTCTGAGGAGAGAAATTGAATAAGAGGATCTAAAGTCTAATCCTGGAAAGGACCTCCATTTGCTCTAATCTCCCTCATTTTTGAGATTAGGAATCTGAAGTTGAAGAATTCAAGTGACTAGCTAGCCTTACTAGTACATTACTAGTACTTACATGGGCAGTAGGGGGGAAAGGTAAAATTCTTTCTTCTCTTAAAATTTAAAAGCTTATATTCAGTTCTTGAAAAAGGAGAGGAGGCCCTGAAACCAATCTACTTCTTTATTCTCCTATTTTAAAATTCTTGCTTTTTGTCTTAAAATCAGTAATGTGGGGGGCAGCTGGGTAGCTCAGTGGATTAAGAGCCAGTCCTAGAGACGGGAGGTCCTAGGTTCAAATCTGGCCTCAGCCACTTCCCAGCTGTGTGACCCTGGGCAAGTCACTTGACCCCCATTGCCTAGCCCATACCACTCTTCTGCCTTGGAGCCAATACACAGTATTGACTCCAAGACGGAAGGTAAGGGTTTAAAAATAAATAAATAAATAAATAAATAAATGGCTGCCCCCGTTCTTTTTTTTTTTTTAATTGATCTAACACAAAGAAAGCTCCCATACAAAACAAAGTATTTATAGCAGCACTTTTGGGGATAGCAAAGAACTTAAAAACCTAGTAGATGGATTGGGGAAATGGCCAAACAAAATGTGGTACATTTTATACTATGTTTAATATGAAATGTATACATATAAATTCCTCCCAAAGATTTGAATTTATGCAAAGTGAGATAAGCAGAGCCAATAACACAATGACTACAATAATCTAAATAGAACTGACTACCACAGGGCAATAAAAAATGAATGTTGCAAAACCATAAACAACAAGGTTGGCCCCAAAGAATAGATATGAGGAGACATCTCCTACAACTCTTTTGCAGATATGGGGGTCTGTGGGTATGAAATATTATATATATTATTTTTTCAATGAATTCAATAGCTTTATTTTTTTTAAACCCTAGGGAACTGAGCCATCCTAGTTCCTTTTTTTCTCATATCATAAATAACTGTTAAGAACTCATTTAGAGAAGCAAGTAGATAGATGGCTCAGTGGATAGAGATCCAGGCTAGAGATGGGAGGTCCTGGGTTCAAATCTGACCTCAGACGCTTCCTTGCTGTATGACCCTGGGCAAGTCACTTAACCTCCATGGCCTACCACTAACCACTCTTCTGCCTAGGAACCATTACACAGTATAGATTCCAACATGGGAGGTAAGAGTTTAAAAGAAAAAACACTAATTTAGAATGAAAATCTTGAACTCTGACTACTCTGAAATCTACCACTCACCTGGTTTTCAGATTCTTGCTCTCACACTTAAAACCTGCTCCTCTCCCCTTTTCAAATGAGACTGCTTACATAAGCTTTGAACTGCTAACCAATTCCACATTTCCCTAAGAACTGCTAGAGCAGCTTCTTGACATATTCCATCTTAGACAGTTGCCTTCTCCCAGAGGTTCTTAACACAGTCTCCTGAATTGAACATTTCATTCCTGAAAAATCAAATCTTATGAGATGTATACTTTACCTACATTTGGAACTACTGGAACCTGAGTGGCAAAGCTCAAGAGGGCAAATGGAAACTTCCTTGGGTTCATCTTATGCTTGGTATTCAAGACTCTTGGACAATAGGCTCAAACAATAGGACTCCTTAGGATGCTCAGGAATACTTATTGGTCCCTATTACTTCATTGTCACTGTTTATCCCTAAAAATGTTTTTTTTTAAAATTCACTAAATGAGCATAACTTTCAGCTTCTATAACTTTTTAAAAAATTCATTATTTATAATGTGTTAAGAGAGGGACTGACTGACACATGCTGGTTGTATGATTCTAAGGCAACATTTGACCTCCCAGTGCCCTAGGAAATCAAAACTGTAAATTATAGAGAAATTGCCTACTGCCTTGGTAAAGGGAATTTTCTCACTGGGAATTCCCTACCATAGGCCCAGACCTCCTTTCTACTTCCCACTCCCTAAAATTATGACATTCAACTTAGTTGGTCATTCAAGCTTTAGTTGGTCATTTTTCAGTCATGTCTGACTTTTCATGACCCCATTTGGGTTGGGTTTTTTTGGCAGAGATACTAGAGTAGTTTGTCTTTTCCTTCTGTAGTTCATTTTACAGGTGAGGAAACTGAGGCAAACAGGGTTAAGTGTCTTGCCCAGAGTCACATAGCTAGCAAGTGTCTGAGGCTGGATTTGAACTCAGGAAGATGAGTCTTCTGACTTACCACCTACATGCCTTTCTGAACTGGACAATAGACTTTCAGGACTTCCTTCTGTGAACAGAACCCTGCACCAGACACAGATGGGTGCATGGAAAAAAACAGAAGAGGTATAGTACTTGTCACCTAGCAGTTCACATCATAGACAAGAAGTTCTTGCTGAGTGATGGGTGGCATCTTCTTGAGGAGGCTTCTTTAAGGACACAAGTTTTCAATATGATTGCTCATTCCTTCCATTGATGATCCTACCCCCCTCTGTAATTTGATACTCAACTTCCGCAATTGCTATGGCTGAAAGATTCATCACCTTGAGGTCAACCTTGTGATTTATGCCTTTGTGCTCAGTTTCTCCAAACTGAAGTAGGCTCAGCTGACAGTCATACTGTGTCCATGGCTGGACTCGTGCTTGAAGTCTTCCTGGTTTGGTCAAACCTGGCCAGCCTTGTGGTCCTCCCAGCTAGGTTTCCCACCTCTACTTCATGATGACACATTAGAGGAGAACTTTTGTGAACATGAGGAGATATGGCGAAGTGAGATGCACACAGATGAAACTTAAGAAAACTTGCCCAAAACTTAAGAACCAGTACAAATTAATATGCTGCAAGTGCTGAAGGCATTAGAAATAGATGAATAGGGACAGCCAAATGGTTCAGAGGATGGAGAGCCAGACCTAGAGATGAGGGACTCTAGGTTCAAATCTCACCTCAGACATTTCCTAGTTGTATGACTGGACAAGTCACTTAACCTCCATTGCCTAGCCCTTACCTCTCTTCTGCATTTGAACTTATACTTAATATTGATTCTAAGACAAAAAGATAAGGAAGAGAAAAGGAAGTCAATCATTGGTATTACTGAGCTAAGACTTTCCAAAGGAAAATAGATTTTTTAAGCTGGATTTCGAAACAGTTGGTTGGGGTCATAGATTAGTGAAGAGGAACAGGAAAATCATTCTCAGTGGCATATGCAATGAGCAAGCTGGTGTTGAAGATGGCAAACAGATTGGTTTGGGTAAGGTTGAAACAGTAAGTAAACTCAAGCAAAATAAGAATAAGCTAAGCTGTGTCTAAAATGGGTTCCCTCTTTACTTCTAACTTAGAAGCTAGCTTTAAAGCCCAGATCAATCAGGCCCTGTTTCCTACCCATGGTCTTTCCTGAGGGTCTCAGTCCCTCTTGAAATTTGGTACATATTCTGTTTGGTTGGTTGCATACATGCCATCCTTCCATACTTTGCTAGGACAAGATAAGCTCCTCAAGGGCAAAAACCATTTTTCCACCAAATTTTCAAATGTTTTCACCATTGTATCCCTGGTGTCTTATATATTTTACTGTGTCATCTCACTTGTGTCCCACTCTTCATGACCCCCCAATTTGGGGTTTTCATAGCAAAGACACTAGAATGGTTTGCCATTTCCTTCCCTAGCTCATTTTACAGATAAGGACATTGAGACAAACAGGGTTAAGTGACTTGCCCAGGATCACACATCAAGTAAGTATCTGTGACTGAATTTGAACTCAGGAAGAGTCTTCCTGATTCCTAGCCCAGTGCTCTATCCACTGTATCATGTAGCTGCCTTTGTCTTGTATGTAGTAATAGTACTTAGTGAATAAACTTAACAGTTTATTAAATTGAGTTGAAAAAGAGATGGATAAGAAACAGGCTTTAAAACCTGTAAAGGCCAAACTGAGGAATTTGTATTTTATATATAGATCTGTGGTGGTTATGGTAGGTTCTGAAGTAGGGTAAAAACTTGATTATAATATTGCCTAAAGATCATTACAGGTTCTGGGTGTAAAAGATAATGTAAGGTCTGGATAAATTTCCTCTACTGTATGATAATGGACAAGTCACTTGACCCCCATTGCCTAGCCCATACCACTCTTCTGCCTTAGAACTAATTCACAAACCTCCAGGAAGTGATGCAGAGCGAAAGGAGCAGAACCGGGAAAACATTGTACACAGAGACTGATACATTGTGGTACAATCAAAGGTGATGGACTCCTCCATTAGTGGCAATGAAGTGTCCCTGAACAATCTGCAGGGATCAAAAAAACACTATCCACAAGCAGAAGATAAACTGTGGGAGTAAAAACACTGATAAAAGCAACTGCTTGACTACAGGGATTGAGGGGATATGACTGAGGAGAGACTCAAAATGAACACTCTAGTGCAAATACCAACAACAGGGAAATGGGTTTGAATCAAGAACACATGTGATAACCAGTGGAATCGTGTGTCGGCTATGGGAGAGGTGGTGGGAGTGGGGGGAGGGAAGAAAAGAAAATGATCTTTGTTTCCAGTGAATAATGTTTGGAAATGACCAAATAAAAATAATAATAAAAAAAGAACTAATTCACAGTATTGATTCAAAGATGGAAGGGGAGGTTGTTTAGTTTTTTGTAAAGATAATGTAATGGACTATTTCATTTATTGTATTTGTATGCCCATTGACTAACTAGCCCACTACCTAGCTCATACTAGGTACTTGATAAGTATTGGTTAATTGACCTATTGGACGTAAAGAGACCTAACTAGTTGGTAGCTACTGTATTTCAGGCACAAAGTGAATAAGGGACTGCAACTACAGTTGGCTCTGGAGGTAGAAAGGTTAGAGCGAAGGGACACTATAGAGCAAGAATTGGCAGGATGTGATGGTTTACTGGATATGAGGGAAGGTAGGAGGTAAAAGGTTTGGCAGCAGAAAGAAGCAAATTGAAAATGACACCACAGTTTTGCACCTAGGGGACTGAGGAGTCACTGGCTATGATGGGAAAATTGAGAATAGGTGACTGAGTGAAAAGATGGCATCCTTTGACATTTTAGGACCCCCACACGAGTACCTGTTATATTAGCTATCAAATACTCAAAACCTAGAGATAACATTAATACATGCTACGTCAGCTCCGTGTTTATAATGCATCATTTAAGCCAATGAGAAAAACAATACTATCAATGCTATCATCTACCAGAGTAAAAGGAATGTGGTGGCCTGGGCAAACCCTACTGGAGAGTAATACATTATCAAAAGCTCTGGAATTCACTCACTGTTGTGTTATGTTAACTATATAAGTTCGTAGGGCCTGGGGCAGTGGTGGTGAATCTTTTAGAGAAAGAGTGCCCAAACTGCAATCCTCACGCCATATGTGAACCCCCCACCTTACCCCAGACAGGCAAGGGAGAAGTGCTCCCATTGGACTGCTGGGCAGAGAGGTGAGTGGTAGGAGAAATGTCCTCAGGCAGAAATGGAGAAGGGGAGGGGAGAAGTCCCCTCTGACATGGCACGTATGCCATAGGTTCACCAACACAGGCTTAAGGTTTCAAAAAAAAAAAAAAACCACAAAACACTTATAAGGTCTAATAGTCCAACTGGCTTGAAAACCACCTCAATTCTTTATCCTAGACCCATGATCTGCTCCCTATTCCATGTTGGAGTTATGTGATATAATTTTCTAGGCTGACCATCTCAAACTATTAGTGTCTTTCCTCCCTAACCACTTTAAATTTAATTAACTGTATTTATTTAATCCTTTTAATGTATTATTGTTGTTATTTGTAATTTATTTTCTCTATATCTATTCTGTATTCATTTATATATGTCTTTATTGTCTACCCCATTAATATGTAATAGGTAGTAGGGACTGTTCATCCTTTGTATTTGTATTTGCATCCCAGAGCCCACCTAGCACATTAGCTGGCATATGGTAGGTATTTAATAAGTGTTGACTGATTGACTGACACAAGGCCCAAGCTTGCCCTCCAAACCACTATGTCTAGTCAACATAGGCCAAGAAAGATTGCAGCACTTAAGCATTTGAGGTTTAAAAGTTCTCTCCTTGGCAGCTGAGTCAGAGTTGAGAAAGGGGAACGGATCCAATCACTGAAATGAGAACTTGTCCTCTCAGTTCCTGGAGGACTCCACGGAGTACCTCACCGCCTTAACGAAAGAGATGACAAAGCTGAGGACCTGAAATCGGAGCTGCCTGGAGGATGGACAGCTGGCCATCGCCTATTGAGGCCAGCGATGTCAACAATAGTAAACAAAAGGAACTGATTGTTTATCCTTTGGTCATTCACAAGTTGCTCCTGCTCTCCAAGGGAGGCTGAGGTTTCCGGATGCAAGTGGGTATGGGATTCATACTGAGAGTAGACGATGCTGCTGCGCCTAAGTATTATTTGAACTACTAGGTCAGCACTATCACCTCCTCTTCTGCCATCATGTCCGGAGCCCAGGAGTCCACATCATGTGCAAATAGAGCCCCTGAGGGGGTTTATAAGACCTTCCTTTGGATGTATCACTTACTGCCTTGTATTGTCCTTCTTTGCTGTAAGGATGTAGACTTCTTGAGGATAGGAATATCTTATCTTTTATCTTTGCCTAGCTAGTGGTATTGGGCAGATAGGTGATATAGGGAACAGAGTGCCAGGCCTGAAGTCAGAAAGATCCGAGTTCAAATCTAGCTTCAGACATTTGCTAGCAGTGTGACCCTGGAGAAAGCCACTAAACCCTGTTTGCCTCAGTTTCCTTATCTATAAAATAAGCCAGAGAAGGAATGCTAACTCATTCCAGTATATTGGCCAAGAAAACTCCAAATGGGGTCACAAAGAGTCGGATATGATTGAACCACCTGAACCATACCATCACCAGCTAGCAGTATATAAGTTAATTGAATTGAGTTGAAACATGAGATGTTGGCCCCAAGTTCAATTAAAGCTGACTCCCTTGGCTGGGTTGATGATTTGTATTTATAATCACTTATTATAAATATTACCACAATATACATTCACGCACATTTTCCCCCAAGACAACAAGCATTAATGGAGTATCTACAATGTATTAGTCACTGTGCTAGGTAATAGGGAGAAAAGACCAATATATATATATACACACATATATATATATATCCTGTTTCCCTCCCCTTAAGGAGGGAAGCAATATATAAATAAATAAATTAAAGATACATGTGAAAGTAGAGATGATGGCAATCAGGAGGATGAAAAAAAGGATTCCCAGAAACCTTAGTGGAGTGGGAGCGTGTTCCAGGCATGAGAGACAGTTAGTGCAAATGCACAGAAGTGAGACACAGTGTCATAGCTGGAGGACAGTTTTGCTGGAATGTGGAATGAAATGGAAAAAGAGGAATAAATCATGAAATAATTCTGGAAATATAAGTTGAAGTCAGCTTATGTTTTAAAATATCACTACAAATTAATAGATATTTTTCTCCCAAGATGACTTTGGTCAGAAAAATGGGATTTGGGGGGAAACTCTTAACTAAGCTGTACCAGGTTAATATCTTTTCTTTTTTTTATTGATGTCCGTTTTTCATTTTAATGGTAAAGGTGTTATGTGAAACACTACTGCTTCTGGAATGGACAAGTCATCCTACCACCATGTCTTAGTTCAATTCCATTCAGCCCCACACATTAGCACAGTAAAAAGTTCTGGAGATGATGCAAAGACTTGGTCACTGCCTTCATGGAGCCCACAGTCTAGAAGACAGGTTCTAGCTTTTTTTAATCAAATACTCTTTCTCAGAAATATTTATACAACCATAAATTAAATTACAGAGGATTACAAAAGAAACCAATTATATTGAAAAGTTAAAATATTTTTTAAATTCACAGATCCTAGTTAAGAATCCCTGGTCTCTAGAATGTGTAGCATTTGGGGCATATTCTGTCTAATGGGTAATAAGGAGATGTGTACATGTACAAATATCAATGGCACAATATAATCCATAAAAAAAAGAAAACATTCAAGAGGTATTTCCTTACTGGGAGCTCCCCATGAATGAAGTCACAGACCTGGTTAAAAAATAAAATAAAATGACATAGCGGATAGGGAAGAGAATGCATGATTCTAACATAATGGTAACTTAGGACACACAAGCATAGCTTTGCAAGGTATTTTCCTTTGGTCTTCCAGTACCTTTGTCTTAGACCAAAAGGGGTCATCTTTCATGACTTGCTTGGTGATGATGCTAGAGCATGGCCTTCACACTAAAAGGGCCATGGACCTAGAGAAGAAGTGGGTTGAGTCACACAGTTTGGTTGCGTGCCCCTTATCAGAGCTGTACCTGACACAGATGTCCCCATTGTACATCTCTCTTTTACACTATTGGGGAAAGGATTTTAAATCAGAAGGAGTTGGTGATGGGACAGCTGGGTGGCTCAACAAATTGAGAGCCAGGCCCAGAGACGGGAAGTCCTGGGTTCAAATTTGGCCTCAGACACTTCCTAGCTGTGTGATCCTGGGCAAGTCACTTAACCTCCATTGCCTAGTCCTTCTGCCTTGGAAACAATGCACATTACTGATTCTAAGGTGGAAGGTAAGGGTTAAAAAAAAAGATTGATAGCTGCTCTGCAACTTAGGGAATTAAGTGACACAGTGGTTAAGGCACTAGGCTTGGAATTAGGTAAACTTGGAATTCAAACTCTGCCTCAGAAGCTGGCTAAGTTAGGTGACCCAGGGTAAGTTTGAACCTCTCTGAACCTCATCTATAAAACAGGGCCAATAATGGCATCTAATTCACAGGGTTGTTGTGGGAATCAAGTCAGATAATATAAAGTACTTTATCCCTGAGAATTAGCTAAATCAAGTACCTCCTAGCCTCTTGGCATATGAAATGTGAAAATCACTCCAGCAAATAGAAAGAACCAAGTGGGCATAATCATTGTAAAAAAGGCACGATTTAGATGTCTCCTAGGAGAATCTCTGGTCATTTCCTCTGGGCTTTCTATCCCTTCTGATAGAATTTGCCTACTTTCTCCTAATAGCCTTCGACTTCAGGAATGTGTTTCAGCTACTTCTACATGTTAGCAATATCTGGTCAAAGAAAAACATGCCATACAACAAGTCAGATATAGTTACCAAAATGCCACTATAATGAATAGTTCACCCTAACTAAAGCATTTTTGAAGTCTGAGTCAATGTTCCAAAGTTACAGTAGTTAAGTACTAGATTCTGAAATTCACTACTACAAGTGGTCCAACCAATATTCTTTCCCAATTCTTGGTCCTACAATCGTTACTCTAATTTGATTCTATTCTGCTTGGCCCCAGAGGGTAGAACTAGGAACAAGGGGTGGAGGTTGCTTCCACTGTAAGGCCACAGTCCTAATCTGATGTCTTTATAGTGAGTGTTAGTAATCCAGGTTCTCATAGAATCGGAGTTAGAAAAAAAACCCTCAGAATTCATTTAGTTTAAACCATATCCAGATAAGAATCCCATCTATAAGACACCTGCCAGGCAGCTTTTCAATCCATTATACTTCTGTATAACTCTAGTTATTAGAAAGTTTTTCTTTTATTTTTAAAAAACCCCTTACCTTCTGCCTTAGAATTAATACTGAGTACTGAGATTGCAAGGCAGAAGAGAGCAGCAAGGGCTAGGCAATGGGGGTTATATGATTTACCTGGGGTCAAGTAACTAAGAAGTGTCTGAAGCCATATTTGAATCCAGGACCTCCCATCTCCAGACTTAGCTCTCTTGTCCACTGAGTCACCTAGATGCTCTAGTAAGTTTTTCCTTACATCCATTATAATTTGTCTTTTCACAATATCCATCCCATTCCTAGTTTGTCCTCTGGGGCTAAGCAGAAGAAGAAAGAGTTGAAGTTATCATTCAATAAACATTTATTAAGTGTCTACTACCAGAATTCTTCCAACTAAACTTTCACCATTCCATGCTCTGTCATGGCTGCCCTTCTCTGAACAATCTCCAGGTTATCAATATCCCTCTTATGGTGTGGCACCCAGAACTGACAAAATACTCCAGATATAATCTAACCTGGGCAGAGCTCACAGAAGCTCTTAACTCTCTAGTTCTGGATACACACAACCTAAATGTTTATATTTTGAACACCCCCATGGTATCTGTGTGAAGTTGATTGTTTTGGAACCAAACCCTAAGACTTACAATATCCAATAAAAATCAATTTGGCCCAATACGCTAGTCTGTTGAGGTCTTTTGTGATCTTGATTTTACTCTCTACAATGTTGGCCTCCTCTTCTAACATTGTGTCAGTTGCAGATTTGAGAATTATGCCCTCCATACTTTTGTGCAATTCATCAATAAATATCTTAATCAAAGCAAGACAAAGCAAAAACCTTGGGCCATTGCACTAGAGATGTGATTTCAAGGACAGTGAGTCATCAATAACTATTTTTTGGACTCAGTCATTAAACCATTTCCAGCTTTAATACAGGTCTCTGAGAGATGTTGGGGAAGGACAAAAAAAAACATTCATTGAAAAAATAAATTAAAGTTAAAAATTTTTTAAACATAATTTATCTTCCCCCTTCCAGGATATACTCAATTCCCCTACAACAAGATAGTTCTCACTAATGACCTACTCATCCAGTAGGGGAATTATCTCAATGAAAGGTGAGAATCTTTATGTGAAATTTCATTATATTTCACAAGTCATTTTTTGTATCTTCACCTCACCTTCCTTCTCTCCTCTTTATTTCCTCTCATTAGGGAATAAGTACTTCTCCTAGTAAAGCCTAGGCTCTGCACTTTTGCTCTTGGTCCCATCCTATCACATTCTCCATTATTCTTTTTGATTGATATAGTAGGTCTTCAGGGGAGGGTCACCATGATAGTTAAGGGACTATAAGATCCAATTGGAAGTATTCAGTCACACAGAGACTTAGGAAGACATGGTAGTTGACAGAAGAGAGATCCTATGATCATAGATTTTGGAGCTGGAAAGGCCTTTTTAGAGGCCATCTAAGCCAATCTTTTTATTTTACATGTGAGGAAATTAAGGCTCAGATGTTAAATTACTTTCTTAAAGTCTAAAAGGTAATGGATTCAATCCCAGGTCTTCTGACTATGAACTGAATGATTTTTTTCCACAGTCTTCCCCGATTAATTAAGCTTTTTTCTGCTTAGCCTTAGAAGGCAAGACTAGAAGCAATAGATGGAAGCCTATGTTAGATTTTGCCCAGATATAAGGACAACCCTCCTAACAATTAGAGCAAGCTGAAAATAGAATGTTCTGTCTCTGGAGGAAGCTGGTACACCATCAACAGCTCTTCAAAGAGGCTGGACTGACTACTTGTCAGGGTTATTGCAGAGAGGAGATTTTGATTTTAGGTTTAGGTTTGATTATATGTTTTTTAAGTTTTTTTAAAAAGGAAAGAGGAAAGATAGGCAGGAATCGGATTGTAAAGAGGTTTTAGCATCCAAAAGCAGAGTGTATTGTATTCTAAAGGGAGTCAGTGGAGCTGGCTAAACAAAGAAGTGGCCCTTCTATAGCAACTGGTCTACCTTATAAGCTTCAGATCACACCTAAGGATGACCTCAAAAATAAGGAAAGGTTTCTTCCCCATCTGTTTATCACCTAGTGTAGCCTCCTCTGGTATTTTGCACATTGAAGCCATTAATGAATATTTGGAGAATTGAATTGGCTACAATAACCCGAGTTGTTTTCTTTGTCTTTCTGACCAAGTAGCTAACAAAGGTTGATGTCAGACAGATATAGGGCAGAAGGAGGACGTGAGGAGCTAAGAACATCAGCCATCATCACTGCTCACATTTCTATCAGATTTTAAGGTTTGCAAATCACTTTTCCCCTGATGAGCCTGTAAAAGAGGTAGGGCCAGTAATATTTGTATCTGGACCTGAACAGGCGCAAAGGTCTGAAAAACAGATTGTGTTGGAAAGGACCAGGTAGGTCATCTAATGCAGCCCTCTCATTGTGTAGATGAGAATAAGGAGACTTATAGAGGTTAAGTGACTTGATCAAGGTCACACAGGTAATAAATGAGAGAATCAAGATTTGAACCAAGGTCCTTTGACTCCAAATTCAGTATGCTTTCCACTGTATTTTAAAGCTAAAGAGGAAGCAAAGTTACCATAATGCATAATTCAGGGTTGTAAGGATGATATTAGAAAATAAGTATTGCTTTGTTAGTTTAGGGATAAGTAGAGTGCTGGCTTGAGAAAGAACTGGAGTTTGAAGCAGAGCTGAGAGAACATGTTGATTTCAGATGTTGACAGTTATGACCATTTTCTGTGTCAATTACTCTCTCTGGCAGTTAGGAGTTACTCTCTGGCAGTTGGCAGAGACACATTCTGAGAGACTCTCTCTCAGGGCTGGAGGAGGTAACAACATCTTTGCCTCTCTCTCTCTCTCTGTCTGAGGAAAAGACCTAAAAGAGCTCAGTGTTTTTCTTTCCCAACTTGGAAATTTGAATATCTATTGTGTGTGTGTGTTTTTTTTAAACCCTTACCTTCCGTCTTGGAGTCAATACTGTGTATTGGCTCCAAGGCAGAAGAGTGGTAAGGGCTAGGCAATGGGAGTTAAGTGACTTGCCCAGGAAGTGTCTGAGGCCACATTTGAACCTAGGACCTACCATCTCTAGGCCTGACTCTCAATCCACTGAGCCACCCAGCTGCCCCCTTATTGTGGTTTTTATAAATTGTTTAACTCTGAGAAGACCAAAGAAAAACTTGGTCTTTGGTTAGGACTCTACTTGATTCTTGTTGAAACTCAACCAGCTAGCCTTTGCTATTTTATAATTTGAAGGCAAAGTTAAGAATTATAAAGATAATAGTGGTAGTTTTTATTTAGATAGTATAAATTTGGATTAGTCAGATCAGGGAGGATTAGTGTAGCCTATGAAACACATTTCGGACTAGATGAGAAAACCTTTGGGGTCTCTTTCAACTCTAACTCTTTGATCCTATAGACCCTGTTCTCTCTATAAAGGATATAAGTCTTATAGTGACAACCTAGAAAAAAATATAAGGACCATATTGAGGGGTTCAGGAAGAAACCCTGGAGCTAGGGCTGTAGTTCAGAAACTAAAGATGGGCCAGACAGACATATGAGCTAAGATGATCATGTACTTCTTACTTTCCTAAGTATTTGTAGCAAATCCCTTAGTCCATCTTCCTCCCTGGTTTTCCTCCCTGCCAAACTCATTCAAACTCCTTTCTTCTTTGGCTCTTCAGAAAAATCAGTCAAAAACAGACTCTCTCTACAGGAGCCTTTTCAAAGCTGCTATATGGAGCCATGGACAATGCTCTTAGAGGAGATCAGCTAATCCTGGCCCTATCGAAGCAAAAACCCAGAGGAGAGAATGTGGAAGGAAGGACAAAGGATGATTCTCACTTCCACACACCCAGTGCCCACAGGTGCCAGCTCTCAGTCACAGAGAAGATCAAACAGTGATTAATAGAGGGGAGATGGGCAAAAGAAAATCTGAACTAAGTCCTAGAGGAAATGTCATCACATTTATATTTATTAGCCTAGAAATAGTCTTGGAAAGGAAGTGATTAAAAAAGTCATCATGCTTTTGACCAGATGAGTCAAACACTGGCAGAGATTCATTACTGACTTTCTGCTTATGGAGTTGGAAGGGTAATATTAGATAGCCCAGTCAGTTGTTCTCATTTTCCCAAGATTCACACATTAAAAAAAAATCTGGACAAAAACAACTATTAGTGAAAGAAAGGAAAACAAGGTCTACAAACTCAGAAAAGACTAGTATTATTCCATTCTTTTAGCTCAAGGATTTTTTTCTTCAGTTAGTACACATTCAGTCTTTTTCATCTGGCTCTCTGACTATACATACATTATTAAATCTCTTTCATTTCTGAGTGTGTGCATTTAGGAATATAAACTAAACAGTGGCAAAGAATGTCAACATTCCCAAGCAGTCATCATCATTCCAGAGTGACAAATGGGACTACCAGTAGCATCTGATGACAAATCCCTACATTGATCACAACTTTTGACCCTATCTTTTACCATGCCTGGAGATAAATTGAACTAACTATAAGATGTAAAGCAAATAGCTTTGGAATCCTATATTCCACCATGTCTGGGGAGTTGCTTGAATTGACAATACAGAGACAAAACAAATAGAGGTCAACCTTAGGCAAATGCTTTCTGATTGCTCTAAAGATGGATCACTGCGGTTTATATATTCCCCTTTAATCCTGCCTTCTAGAAAGTCCTTTTGATAACTATTAACTTGGCACTTCTTAATTGACTAGAAAGTTTCTAGGGTTCAAATAATAACTCAGCCTTAGGATCACCTGTGCCCCTTTGGGTAAGTTGCTTAACCTTCTTCATCCTCAGTTTCCTCATCTGTAAAATAAGGGGTTTGGATTAGAAGATGTCCAAGGTTCCTTATAACTCTGGATGTATGATCCTGTTCTCTTGACCGTCACAGAGCATGATGCATCTGGTCCTTTCATGATGGTGTATGATAATAATTCCTTCTAGACAGTCAAGCATTGAACTTTTGCAAAGTACTTTCCTAGGTACTAGGTGTTCTGATCAAATAGCAACCAAAGAGAAGTCACACTCATTGCTCTCAAGAAACCAGAGGTCCAGTAGGAGAAAACTAAATCATACATAGAAGAAATATTAAGACAACAGTTACAAAGCAGTGCCTGAGGAATAGTACACCCTTAATAAATGCTAATTTGCTGACTACAGAATGACATATCCTTTTTTGGGGAGGTCCACACCTGCAATTTCATGAGGATGGGAACTCAAGCTGAAGACATTCCCTCCACTGATCATTCAATCAACAAGCATTCGTTAGTGCCAGGCATTAGAGATACAAAGACAAAATTGAAACAATTCCTGGCTTCACTGAATTTATATTTCATCTAGAGAGACAACATGTGTGCACAAGTATATTAGAAAATGAAAAATAAACACAAGAGGGCAGTTAGCTAGCACAATGCACCAAGCCTGGAGTTGGGAGGTCCTGCATTCAAATCTTGTCTTAGATACTTCTTAGCTATATAATCCTGGGCAAGTCACTTAACCCCAAGTGTCTGGTCCTTTCTACTCTTCTGCCTTAGAAGGGTTATCCATACTAAAACAGAAGGTAAAGGTTTTAAAAATAATAAACAAGGCAATTTTTTTGAGGGGGAGTACTAGGTCCAGTTGGTGTAAGAGGTAAGTGGTAGAATTTAAACTAATCCTGAATGAAACCAGCAATTCTAAGAGGGAAGGTAAAGGAAAGAAGCTGGAAGGAACATTTTGAGTGAAGTATGGCTGCTGGGTAAGGTTAAGGTTAGGGTACGAGTTAAGAGTTCAGGGTTAGAAAGGGAATTGGTTTGGTTACTAGGTGGCACCACAGTGCACAGAACATTGGACCTGGAATCAGGAAGACTTGAGCCTAGTTTAGATCTCAGATACTTTTCAGCTGTGTGACCTTGGGTAAGTCACTGAACCTTTGTTTGCCTCAGTTCCCTCATCTCTAAAATAGGGATAATACTAGTGCTTACCTCTCAGGACTGTTGTGGGGATCAAGTGAGATAATAAGTACAGATGGCTGGTACATAAGTGCCATATAAATGTTAGCTATTACTGTTGTTACTACTGCTGTTATCAGGGTAGCATGCATCATGTTTTTCAGAAAACAAAAAATATTCTTTCTTTGAACTATATTGCAATATGGACCAAATTCAATTCAATTAAACAAAAAATGATTAAGCATCTACAGTGTGCCAGGCAATAAGTTAGGCTGTGTACATTGGGATATCAAGGGAAAAAAAATTTAACTATCTATCCTCAAAGAACTTACATTTTACTGTAAGAGGAAGCATCTAAACCAGGAGCTTATGATCTCCTTCCAACACCTTTGGAACCTCAAATGGCTGACAACCTACAGCACCAGACTAAATGAACATTGGTTAGTTTTGTCTCTGCTATCTTCTGAACAGTTATAGTGGTGGCAACAAACTCGAAATTTTAAAAGAGAAGTCCTTTTGAAAAGATGCATTTGTAGGGGGCAGCTGAGTGGCTTAGTGGATTGAAAGCCAAGCCTAGAGACAGGAAGTTCTGGGTTCAAATCTGACCTCAGAAGGTCATTTAACCTCATTTGCCGAGTCCTTACCACTCTTCTGTCTTGGAACTGATATTTAGTAGATTCTAAGATGGAAGGAAAGAGTTTTTATACAAAAGGAAAGAAAAGAGGATTTCTATAGGAACCGAAGAACCTCCAGCAACTGACGCAGAGTGAAATGGGCAGAACCAATGGGCAGTACACTGAAAGTGAAACACTGTGGAACAATCCAATGTAAAGGGCTTCACTAATACAAGACAACCCTGAGGGACTTTTGAGAAAGAATGCTCTGGAGAGAAAGAACTGTGGGAGGAGAAACACAGATGAAAAGCAAATGACCAATCAATCATTTGTTTATATAGGATATATGATTTTAGTTTTAAAAGATTGCTCTATTGCAAAGATGAATAGTATAGAAATAGGTATAAGTGATAATATCTGTATCATTGGATCCAGCATTGGGGAGAAAAATAAAATAAAATATGTAAACATGGAAAAATACTTTTAAAATAAAATTAAAAATCAAAATAAATTTTTAAAAGGCAAAGATGAATTTGCCCCAAACTCATGATCACATGGCTAGATCATCCAGATCTTAATATCTCATCACTTTTTTCTTTAATTATATAAGTTTTTTTGAGATCAAATATCAAGGATTTTTTGTAGTTTTAGAAACATGTAAAAAACATGTACATACTATATTATTGTAATTACAAAAATAAAGTAGTATTTTAAGACTCGCAACTTTTTTAGTCCACTTTGAAACCTTTTCCCATTAAAAAAGTACAATATCTATTGCAATTTTGGAGTTGTGCAAGAGAGCATTTGGACCTCTGATTTGTTGCGTGTGAACTTCGGAGGTTAGGGTTAGGTAATTCTTTCCACCACTTTTAATCTAGCTATACTATAACTTTTACTCTTCTATATAATTTGTAGTCTGATGTAGAGTTGCTTAGAACATTGAGAGTTTAGTGACTTATTCATGGTCACATAGCTTGTATATTAGAGGCAAATTTGAACCCCAAACACTTGAACTCCAAGACCAGTTTTCCATTGACTCCCCCCATATTGCCTCTCATATCTTGTAACCACAACTCCAAGATAAAGAAATTTGATTCTGTTATTCCCAACTGGCACTTTTTAAAACTGGAAAATGTGTAAACCAAAGAATGCAAGTATGGCTCCAAATTGTCATTTAGGCTATTGAAAGGAAATATAAGGGGCAGCTGGATAACTCAGTGGATTGAGAGTCAGGCCTAGAGAGGGGAGGTCCTGGGCTCAAATCTGGCCTCAGAAGGTCATTTAACCCCCATTGCCTATTCCTTACTGTTATTCTGCCTTGGAACCAATGCACAGTAGTGATTCCAAGACAGAAGGTAAGGGTTTAGGAAAGAAAATAGAAGAAGAAGAAAGGAAATCTAAAATATCTTGCAGAATGAAAAACACTTGCCAGCCTTTCCCAAAGCTACCAGGTGGCTGCTAGAATGATCTTTAGCCTCATGTACCAGGAGTCACAATGCCTCAGATGCCCTTTCTCTCAAAAGATGGTCAGAAAAAATATCAGCAAGAGACAGAAGGTGAAAGAATTTCAGGCGACCAGTCGGATGCTTTGTTAACTGATGCCAAACAACTAACTTGCCCATTTTTTTTTCACTGAACCAATAGATAAGCTATTGTAGGATTGAAGAGAAACAGCTTAAATGAACACTTTTTTGCTAACACATTAAATGGGTTGAAAGCAATCTCTGATCAATCCCTATAGGCAAGTATAGCACAACCTTCAGGGATTTGGAAAATAGGCACATAACAACCCATGTCACATACTTTTACATCCATGTTCTTCACAGCCTTTTAGACCTACGTGTCAAATATAGGGAAGGAATTTGAATCAATCTGCAGACACTGTAAAGAGACGCTGAAATAAGAGACGAAAGGAACTGGATGGAAAAAGTCAAGCTTCCAAAGGGACGGAAAGCTGAAGGAAGGCGCTCGGATCAAGGATGGAGCAAGAAGGGAGGAGGCCTGGGCACCCACAGTGTGCCTTCACCATGCAGAGAGACAAAGAGAAGGCCTGTAGCAGACAATGGAAGGCAGTCCAGAGTCAAGGTTTAAAAGGCTGGAGCAAGCCCCGAGAGGGTCTGAAGTTAGACAAAGAGGCTGTTTGGAAATGGAAACTGAGGTGAACACAAAGATAGTGGGATTGTTTCTCGGCACACAGAGAATGTTTATGAAACAAGCATTCATGGGAAGTCAAGGCAGTGACAGTCGCAGGAAACTCTCTGGTGAAAAAAGGGGGAGATGGAAGAAAAAAGCAGTCACAAGGCTGGATTGAGCATGCAGAAATTCTCATCCCTGCCCTCCCCCAACTGCATTTGGTCTTTCAGAAAACCAAAGTCAGGCTAAAGGGGTTTCATTTTTAAAAAAGAAACCAAAGGTCTGAGCAGTGGGAAGATTCTACAATAAGAATTTTTAACATTCCCAAATTAGTCATTCAACAAGTATTTACTAAGTGGCTACTATGGGCAAAGTTACTATACTAGAAGCTGGGGAGGGAGGGGAGAGAATAAATGAGGGTTTTCCATATTATAGTTTAATTTTAATTTTTAAATTTAATTTTAATATATATAATAATTTCAAATTGAATGTTAATATATATATATAATAATATGAAATAAAAATAATATAATAATAATGACCAAGGTGCATCAAATTTGGTAATAGTAGAGCATTTTAATTTTGCCCAGCACTTTAACTCATTTGAGTTTATCACAACCCTGTGAAGAAGGTTACTACTATTATCCTCATTTTACATTTGAGGAAATTGCAGCTGAGAAAGGTTAAGTGACTTACCCAGGGTCACATAGTTAACGCATGTCTGAGGCAGAATTTGAATTCTGCTCATCTTCTGATGCCAAGGTCAGTATTTTATCCAGTCAGTATGTCACCTAACTGCCTGAAAACACTTTCTAAAACCTCGAATGTATGTGTGAGACCTATAAGGCACATTAATTTCCCAGTTTCTTAATATTATTAGATACCATATTACTTAACTGAAGAAATTCTACAATTTTTGACTAACAAAATACAAATACTCTTTTTTTTCTGCATAAAACTGGGGAAGAACCTTCTTAGAACTAACATTTAACAGAGGTAGCATGACATGGTGGAGAGTGAGCCAGTCTCAATGTCTGGAAGACCTGGGTTCAAGTCCCATCTCTGGTAATAACTGACTACACAACCCTGGGCAAGTCACAACTTCTCAGAATCCTAGACGATGCTCTAAGAATACAAATTGGGGGTCGGGGAGAGGGCAGCGAGGTAGCACAGTGGTTAGACTGCCATGCCTGGAGTTGGGAGGACCTGGGCTCAACAATGTCCTTAGACTTCTTTCTAATTGGGTGATCCTGGACTTAACCTCAATTGCATAGTCTTTGCTATTCTAAGATGGAAGGTACTGCAGAAAGGCGAGCTGTTACCATCATGGGGCATCTGGTTGGTGCAGCGGGTCGAGTGCTGCGCCTGGAGTGAGGAAGACTCCCCTTTCTGAGTTCAAATTTGGCCTCAGACACTTCCTAGTGTGTGACCCTTGGCTAGTCACACAACCCCATTTGCCTCACTTTCCCCATATGTACAATGAGCTGGAGAAAGAAATGGCAAACTGCTCCAGTATCTCTGCCAACAGAACTCCAAACAGGACCATGGAGGGTCAGACATGATTCAACTACAACACTGCCATCCATCATTATTATTGCTTCTGCTTTCACCAAGGTTTCCTCACTGCCCCAACCAGTTCTAATCAGGCTTAAATGAGGAATGGGGAACTTATTTTTATAATTTTTATAATTTTGTGCACATATGTTTGAGCCTGGGAAGAAATATGCGTATATTTGAAGAGATTTGATATGGGATGTTTGGAGGGATTGAGATGACATGCAAAACTAAGTACTGTGAGATAGGGGATTATGAAACATTTTGTAGCCAAATCAATTTTTTAAAAATTGCCAAAGGGCAGCTGGGTGGCTCAGTGGATTAAGAGTCAGACAGAGAGCTGGGAGATACTATGTTCAAATCTAACCTCAGAACTTCCTAGCTGGGTGACCCTAGGCAAGTCACTTAACCCCCATTGCCTAGCCCTTTCCATTCTTCTGCCTGGGAACCAATACACAGTATTGATTCGAAGATGGAAGGTAAGGGTTTAAAATAAATAAAAAAGAAAGAAACGTCTCTCTTCACAAGAAATTTATTTTCTGGAACAAAGCATCTTGATTTATATTTGTTGTGTTTATTAATAATAATTATAGACATTTTCCTTATTTAAAAAATCAAGATTTTATTTTTTTTTTTGAGGCAGAGTTTAAGTGACTTGCCCAGAGTCATACAGCTAGGAAGTATCTGAGGCTAGATTTGAACCCAGGCTGATGAATCTTCCTGATAGTCCAAGCCCAGCGCTCTATCCACTGTGCCTTCTAGCTGCCCAACCAGCTCTTTTTTTCAAATTTGGAAAAATTCCAAACACAGGTTTCGATGGAACTCTACACTATTGTCTTATCCCTACTAAATTACACACTTAAATTATTCTGCTATTACAGTCTCTTACAGATACCCAGCTACTAAATCTCAAAAGACAAAAGGAATCTGGGTGTTTCCGAGTATACACCAAAGACAAAAATATGGACAGATTCAATTAGCAGAATTCAAAAGCAGAAATATTTACTTTCTATGTCTTGAAAAGGCATTGATTTTCCTGCCCTAGGATGCATTTTTAACTGTGTCCTTAATTTAAAAAGAGAAAAAAAAGGGGGGAATCTGCTTCTATATTATTTCCCATTGGCTGATCCTAGATCTAGAGCTGAAAGTAGCATCAGAAGTCATCTAGTTGAACATTCTTCTCTTTACAGATGAAGAAAATGAGGTTTTATGAGACTAAGTGAACTGTTTAAAGTCACCCAAGTTTTAAATATCAGGCAAGATTAGAACCTAGAACCTCTGACTTCGGGACTAGTCAACGGTCTTTCCACTTAAAGATAATCCCAAAAGGATATTCACCACTAGAAATATCTTCTTTAAATTCTGGTGTATCCTTATTTGTGAAAATACTGACTATAATTGAGTTCTCTCCAAAGCTTCAGGTGTGAAGTTGAAAACAACAACAAAAACATCATTATAGGGGAAAAAAGAAGTCCCATTTTACTGAGAATTAGAAGAAAAGAGGAGATGTTCTTATACTACTCTTTCCAGTCCATCAATTTCTTTGGTGTCTGTATTTCCAGTTATAGGAACTTTCCACAGAAGCATCAACATTACTCCCCAGTAATTTAGAGAGTGGCTGGGGACACTGAGAGATTAAGAGATTTGCCAGCAGCCACACACAAGCAGAATGGATCAGAGGAAGAACTTGAATGATCCCAGATTTTCAAAGAATTCAAGACCAGATCTCTAATCTGCTAAATCAGTTTGTCTCTTCCCCAAACTATTAGGTATGTTTAATTCTCAATGGTTAATATTAGGTAGTATTAGAGAATCACAGATTATAGGCTCACAGAATCACAGATCTAGACCTAGAAAAAATGAAGAGGCCACCTAACCAATCTTCTCATTTTACATATGAGAAAAATTGAGGCCTAGGGAAGGTAAGTGATTTGTCCATAGAGGTGGGATTTGAAGCCAAGTCTTCTTTCTGTTTCCAGAACCATGTTCTTTCCCTTGAGTTCATAATGCTTCATAAACCAAGGCATTAAGGGTGACACATTTCAAAATTTTAATTTTGGATAATATTTTTTTAACTCTTATCTTCTGGTTTAATATCAAGTCTAAGACAATTTTAAGTGGCAAGGGCGATGCAATTGGAATTAAGTGACTAGTCCAGGGTCAATGCAGCTAGGAAGTGTTTGAGACCACATTTAAACTCAGGTCCTCCAGACTCCAGGCCTGGTTGGGTAATAATTTTAACCTCTGACACTCAAGCCATTTATCAGAACAATATAAGATAGCAAAATGGCTGATTATATTTCATTTTATTGTCTTTCTCCTTTCCAAATCTGGTTGGGAAAAGGAGAAATGATCAAAAAGTGGTTTGTCTCTTCCCCAAATTTATTAGGTATATTTATTCCCCAACACATATTTTATAATATATTATGTAATAATAACAAATAATATATATTCCTGGAAATATTAGGTATATTTTATTCTCGATGATTAATTTTAGGCAGTACCAGAAGAATCAGAAAAGAGGATGCAAAAAGTGCCCTGGATAATCAATTCACTATAGGATATGAAAAAAAAAATCTTGAAATTGACAACTATTTTACCATTAGAGGGAAAAAAAGCCTGTCAGACCCCTAAATGGAGAAAATGACTAGGATGAAGCAAGTTAAAAGCAGATTTTAAAAGGAGTGTTTTCTTAAAGTTAGCAAATATGCATTACTGCATTTTAATATTATGCAAATCAAGCTTGTTTTCCTTGGCTTTGGCAGGCAGAACCAGGAAAAAGGGGAGGAAATTGCAGAGAAGCAGTCATAGGAGCTTCCTAACCATTGGAGCTGCCAGGTGCTGGGTCTTGTGCCTCAGGAGGTTACTTAAGAATCCTTGGTAGGTGGAGTGTGACTACAAAGGATGTGTCAAAGAGGTTGGTATGCTACAGGTGCAAAACACTTTGGGGGAATACCTGAACAAGCAAGGCATGGACTCTATACTGAATTTCCCTGGAAAATGCATTGAGGTAAACCGTCACTAGCCTTAGCTGGCTCTTTGAAAGTTTTTGCTGAAGGGCTGTTGGGAAGGACCAGGTAATCTCTGGAGTCAAGAAAGCATTTTCAGAAACTGGTGACAGTTGATGGTGATGGTGTCTTTTTAATATCTTATTTTCCTAGATGTGTGACCATGGGCAAGTCACTTAACCCCCATTGCTTAGCCCTTACTTTGGCCTTAATTAATACATAATATTGATTATAAGACAAAAGGGAACAGTTTTTTTAAAAAAAACCTTGTTTCCAAATCTAGAATTTCCCTTGTTTCCTTTCTAGGTCTGTTTCTTGGTCAGGATGCTTACAACTGGCCAGTCCAAAGAACCCAGGAGAACCCTAAGTCTAGAGGGCCCACATGTGGGACTAAGTCTACTCCATGAGGAGCTTCCTGGCCATCATAGCTGTTGGATACCAGGCCACTGAGGCAATGGAGTTCCTTGAGATCATTGCCTGGCCATGATGTTTTATGGAGAGTTGATTACTGCTCAAGCAAAGGCTGGGATGGAAGACAGACCTCAGAAATCCCTTTCACTTGAAATTCTAGGATTCTATGAATCCATGCTTTATAAAACCTTACTCCCTACCTCTACTTATATTTTCTCCTCTTTATCTCAAGTTATTAATATACTAAGCTAAAAAAATAAGTAGGTTTACAACTCAGAACCCTCAACACACATTTTGCTGCTGCAGGGTTTCTAAAGGTTCAATTTTTATTTTTGCTTCTTCTCAAACATTTTAAATTCCATTTTTTGAACTATCAAAATTTCATCTTTCTCTTCCCACCTCCAGTCCCCTTTCCTACTTCTATCCTCCCTTCCCACCCCCTAGCAAAAGAAAAGAAAAACAAAACCTTTCTAAAAACCTTCAGGCAAAACCAAATTCCCTTATCAGCTGAGGGCAAAATGTGTCTTATTCTGCATATTAGTCCATCATCTCTCAATATTTACATATGCAATTTAATGGATGGAGGAATTCCTACTCTGGCTCCCCACCAATCAGATCCTTTGATCAGATCAATCAACAAGCACTTATTCTGCATCTACACTGTGCCAGACATCAATACTGGAGCCACAGGGCCAAGAATGAAACAGGCTCTACCCTTCAGGAGCTTACATTCCAAATAGGCTGCAGTCCTCTGTCTAAAGAGGCTATTTCACAAACAAGGCATGAACTGAGTCAACGAATGGGTCAGGCACCAGCACCACATTTGCAAGGCCGGCCAGGTGCTGTCTCAGTCTCCAGGAAGACCTGAAAGACGTAGCTCCACAATAGTCAAGTAAGCTATTTAATTGTTGAATTTTACTGTTCTGGTCCTTGGCTTGGTTGGCATCTGGTTTTGAAGCCCAACTTCTAGAAAATGGCAGACCGAAGTCCAGAGTTTGCATAAGAATCCCGGCTTGAAGACTCTCATAGTACCATAAGTACCATAAGCCCCACTTACAATATCACCTGATTAAATATCCTATCAATATTATATGAACTTCTCAACATAGCCCAAATGGCTTCTGTTATAACAATTGCTACTGGCTATGTAGCACTTTAAAATGTGCAAAGCACTTTACAGACATATCCTCTCATTTCTAATAGAAGGTACATACACACCTGGAGGGCAGGAATGCCTCTCTCTAAAGAAATGCTGGAAAGGCTAGCTCTAGGAACACCCCCACCCCCAAGAGAAAACCCACATACTCAAGACACATTTTAAAGTTTAACCAGTATCATTAACATTACTCCATTACTTTCTTAGGTCTAGACAATCAGCAAAACAACAGATCAATTTTGGTGGCATTTGTATACATTTGTAGCATTTCTGACAAATTTCTGAGATGTAAATGCTCATACTAAAAATGTAACAAATCAGGCTCTTGAATGTAGCACCTGGTATATAGTTTTATTCCAATAGCCCATCCTCTGCATCAGTGATTTGGAGAACTCTCTTCACCAACACAAATTGCAACTTCTCTATGACCTAGAAACTAAATTCAAGGGAGTTGCCTGAATTGAGGTTATATGATTGTCTTGCTTAGGGTCACACAGCTTGTTAAGTGACCAAGAAGGAGCAGAGTCTAGGTCTTTCTGAGGACTTTCAGAGGCCATATTGAGTACCCTCACCATAATATCTTGCTATCTCTCCATATGAATACATAAAGCAGCATAAATTTAGAGCTAGAGGGGACCTTGGAAATGAATTCAACTCACCCCATTTTACAGATAAAGAAACTAAAAACCAGAGCAACGAAATGATTTGTCCAAAGTCACCCAGATACTTAGAGGCAAAAGTGAAATTTGAACCCAGGTACCAACTCCAGCTCCATTGTTCTTTCTAATCTACCATGATGCCTTTCCAATCAATTCAATAATTACAAACAATACAAACTATCTTCTTGGCTTCCTACTAAATGCTTTTAAAATGTGGGACTTGGGCTTTTTACTTTTGATATCAGAAATCTAAACAAGAATTAAACTGAAACTCAGCAAAGGGGAGAATTTGCCAAAACTATGCCAATAGCTGCAGAAGGTTCTGTCCAAGTCTCTGGTAAATTGTGACATAGCAGTATTGTCTGTGTATATGCAGGAGATGCTAAAAATGCCTCCTGAAGCACCCGTGGGACATAACTGCTCTGCTTTGTACGTATAACTTTATTCCTCACTTTTTGGATTATAAACACCCAGGGTTGGGTGGATGTGCAGCTGACCTAAGTAGCCACAACATTTATGTATGGTAGAGGTTGCCTGGGAAAGAATGACTGTTCTCTACATTCTGCCAATCAATATGTCAGTGTGGTCTGGAGAAGACCATCTCACCTCCCTTACTACCATTAACATTGCCACCAAACCCACTGAGGCAATCCCATTATTATTTCAAGTCAAACATTATGAAACTCAGTTATTTTAACAGGGAATCTGAGAATACCTCAAAGAATTAAACCTATTTTTGAATCAGTTGGCATACCTAATCCTTTTAGTGCTTGAGGTCACTTGCTCAAGTGACAAAGCCAGTGTCTGTGGTTGGCTGCAACCCATTTCTTTTTTTGGGGGGGGTATTCATTCCCTCATATACATCTCCTAAGCTATTTTCACTCTCCTTCCTTTTCTGACATCCCCATTTTGTCTCAAGTACAAAGTTTGTGGATATGTTCATGCTTATACAATACAATAAGTGCTATACAAATAATATGTCTATCTTTAAAAAAATTGCCACCACAGAGAGAAGAATCAGAGAATCTCATCATGGGAAGAGATCTAGACATCATCTAGTCTAACCTGTATCTGAATCAGAAGCCTGACTATATATCATCCCTGGCAAGTGGCTTGAAGATCTCTAATGGTGGAAAGAGAACCTACCAGTTCCTGAGGTTGTTCATACCTCTGATTGTTAGGAAGTTTTCCCTTACACCTCTTTGAAACTTCTATCTATCACTCCTAGTTCTGGGGTCAAGAAAACCAAGTCAAAGCTCTTCTCCCACATGACAGCTCTTCAGATACTTGGAGGCAACTACTCTGCTTTGAACACCCTCTCCTGCCCCCTCCTGCAGGCTCCCAACTCCTGCTCCTCCAACCTCTTCTCCACTCAACTCTCAAGGGGCATCAGGCTTGAGAATCACAGGGATACTTAGAAAGCAGAATTAATGGAAGAATTAAATTCTGGGAAAATCCATAAAAAGTCATATAGATTGCAAAAATGAGTTCTATTCTAAACAACTCATTATGACATTCATCTGTGTGATAGTCCAAAAACTGATTTATCTATAAGATAAAGAAAATTCAATGACAAGAATTTGTATTTGTTTCTATTATTGGGACTCCCATAATTTTCCCTCACCAACTTCCACTCCACAGTTTGTTGTGTATTTAAAAATGCTACTCCAATGCTCCCTCCTTGTATATTTATATCTGGTTACAAATCTTAAATGATTACTATTCATAATCCATCCTATAAAACAAAACTCTGAATTTGGGAGATTAAAAGTCACATGGGGCAGCTAGGTGGCTCAGTGGATTGAGGGTCAGGCCAAGAGACAGGAGGTCCTAAATTCAAATCTGACCTCAAATACTTCCTTGCTGGGCAAATCATGTTATTACTCATTGCCTGGCCCTTACTGCTGTTCTGCCCTGGATTGGGCTCATCCCAATTTGGGTTATGTGGCCACAAATATGTGGCCAATCTCACTCCCCAGCCTCAAGCTTTGAAACAAAGCTCCACCTGGCTCAGATTTTACTCTTACCTTTCTCTTTTTTTTCCCTTAAATCCTACCTACTTAAAAAAAATCATTCATACCCACAAACTCAAAAAATATATTGCTGCTTTTTCAGATAACACACCTGACCAGTGAATGTCTTTTCTGCTCAAAAGCTACCTAAGGCAAGCAGTTAAGATCTCCAGCATCTATTTGGTTCTTTAATATAATGTGGCAACCTAATGAAAATCTTAGGAAATTCATACTCAAAAGAAGATCACTGAGACATCTTCTTTCAAAATGCAGGGAAAAGAACAAAGGCCAGAAAAAAGCACAAACAACAGGACAGCATTAAAAGCTACAGGTTGTACTTAATATATACTTTTTTTGTCTAAAGGGAGCTGTGCATAATAGAGATTGGCAGCTTCCCACACAATCCTATTTGTTCTGCTTTATATGGAAATGTCTATTTTATGTTTGTTAAATTCAGAATAAAAAAAATTAAAAGGCAAATTGTACTGAGTGGTGCCACAGGAGAAGGGAGAGGAAAATCTCATTAGTTAATGGAAGGACAAACTTAAAACTAATTAGTGTTTTCTTTTAGAGCCAGGTTAGATCACACTATTTATACTGTCATCTATCCCAGCTCTAGTTCAGCTGTTATTCTCTTAAAGGTAGCTTGTCACCAAACTGCTTTTCATTTCTGTAAAAAAAAAAAAAGCCAATTCCCCCACTCTGCTTGGTACATAGTCGATGCTTAATGAATGCTTGTTTACTGATTTTAAATAAGCATCACATATCTGACTTTGTTATTAGCCAAACATCTTTAAAAAAAAAATTAAAAAAATACTGGATTATCAGGAATATGTGGTGTCCCTGGATTTGAAGTCAAAGGGTATGGGTTCAAAGTCTAGCTTTTGTCACTTACTACTTGTATGACCTTGGGCAAATCACTTACTACCCTCCCTGGGTCTCAGTTTCCTATTTTGTAAAATGAGGAATTTGGAATAAATGGTCTCCAAGGTCCATGACCCTATATGGTACAGCTAAGACAAGAATTTCAATCGCAGTTCAGACAATATCGATGTTCATGCAAAGACGATAGACTGCCAAATTTCCTATTATTTTACGCTTCGATTTCTTTAAAAAAAAAAAGAAAAGAAAGAAAGAAAGAAATCTCCTTTCTTCTACCCAGGGCATTCACATCCTAATTTAGGTCGGTAGACAATACGTGAGATGTGAACCGACAGACTGGGTGTGGTCATTTGGCAACCGACCCGAGGCCCATCCCTTCCCCCCCCCCCCCCCCCCCCCGCTGTGCCACTAAGAAATAAGAATCAGCTCTACTCCTAGGCAGATTTTTACAACAGCCTTGTTCCAAATTTCACCAGCAGCAGCATCCCTGACCATGACGACTTCCTTTTACACACGCACGTGAAACCAGTCGTACCAGACTCCTCGGGAGACAAAGCCCAGTCTTTTAGGCAAAAGCGACCACCAGGATATTTCCCTTTTTTTGCACTAGGATTTAGCACAGAAAAGGCTCCCTAAGAAAACCCACGCGGCTAGGACCAGACCGCCTACGTCGACCTGGCCACATTTGTGTTACTAACTCCACAGAGCAAGCAAGCACCGGCCACAGACAGAAGGCACCAGAAGCACTGGAAGCACTAGGGGGTGGGGACAGCGCAAGTAGCCGAGGTCGATAATTCAGGCAAGCTGGGAAGCACCGCATGCAATTCGCCACACCAGACAGGATTCAACAATGTGTCTGAAGGGGGAAAGAAGATCTGGACGACACTGGCAAAACACTGGCAGGGACACTGGCAAAATAAAGCCATAATTTAGCTTGTGCCCTTACTGTTCACTAAACATCTTAAATAAAAATTCCCTTTAACAAGAAGATAGAATCTGAACCCTTTTTTCAGGGCGTGGGGCGTGGGGCGGGTGGGAAGGAGTATTCTTTCCCTAACAATTATCCGAAAGATTTCAGCACTTGTTTTTGCATCTTACAAACTGGAAACAAAAACACTCGTAGGGTCATTCTCGAGCAGGTCTGCTGGAGAGTTCCAGCTTCTCAGACGAAAAGGTGGGTGGGTTGGGGATCGGTTGGGTTATCCCAAATATGTGGCCAATCTCCCTCCCCCAACCTCAAGCTTTGAAACAAAGCTCCAGCTGGCTCAGATTTTACTCTTACCTTTCTCCAGCCCCCAGCATCTCTCCTAAACCCAGCCTAAGGTCACGCCTTGCTCAGAGACCTCTTCCCAACCTCCAAATTTTGCACACCCACACCCCTGATTTTGCACATCAAATCTTTCACCAAACTCCCACTTCAGAGCTCATTTTTCCTTCCCCAGAACCCCATCACACTACTCACCCCACCCAGT
This sequence comes from Monodelphis domestica, assembly GCF_027887165.1. Lineage (NCBI taxonomy): Eukaryota > Metazoa > Chordata > Mammalia > Didelphimorphia > Didelphidae > Monodelphis > Monodelphis domestica. The sequence continues at coordinate 516,151,592 of NC_077227.1, read as the reverse complement.
CTCCTGCCTCCACCCTCCCTCACTCTCTTGAAATTCAAGCTCCTGCCTCTCGACACCCCCACCACCCCTCCCTTCCACCCCCAGCCACATCAAGTGCCCAGCCCTAACTGCTCCATCCCATCTTGCTCCCCAAAGCTTGCAAGGTGAAGCTTTCGCCTTTTTTTTTCCAGAGCGGGTTGCTCGAAAGGCTTGGAGAAATGGATAATAAATCCAGGCATCTTTCTTGCCCTTAAGAGCTAGCTGTGGCGAGTGTTCTCTTTGTGGCCCCGGGCAGGTGGCGAAGGCATGCGGTGGTGCCGCGCCCTCTCACCGACGCAGCGCAGGGACTGGGTTGAGAAAAAAATAGCAGTCAGTCCATAGTTGAAATCCCGACACTCGGGGCCACAACTAGGTGGAGGGGGGGCGGGGGCAAAGGGGGTGTGGAGGTGGAGAGAGCAAGCAACCAGAGACCTCGCAGTGGCTGGAAGGGTAAGGGACCAGGCTCACGCATATCCCGGCCGAGTCTGCTTAGCCGACAGCAACCCATCTTGAGCATCTCAACACAAATTGACCTCCTTCATCTCATTCCTCACCCCCTTCCCCGATCCCCGGCGCAACAACAGCTCCCCACTGCAACCCATCTCCTGCACCTCCCCTTTTATCCTCAGGAGCCCTGACCAGAGGCCACCCAGACCAGGCCCTCTGACCTCCGGGTTCCCGCCTCTAGTGCGTGTGTTCGAGGATGGTGGTGATGCAGGGGGCTGGTGGGGAGAAATACTCCCTTCTACCCTACCTCCTCCGCCCCCATTAGGAGTCGGGGCTGGGGGGAATTACCTCCCTCCTGGTGCGTTCGGGGATTATTTCCTTCCCATCCCACCCACGCCCTTTTGTAAGGCTTCGCCGAGGTAATAAGGGGGCAGATGACGCTGCTGCTGTCACTCGGGAGAAGCCCATTGCCCACTATGCCATCACCCACTCCGCCTGGCTGCCGCCGCCGCAGGCTCCTCCGTCCTCCTCCGTCCTCCTGTCGATGTGACCTCAGTGCCGCCGCTGGCGGGCTGGGGCCGTAGATGCTCTGAGAGGCGAAGGCGGCTCCTGCTTCTGCTTCTGTAGCTGCTGCAGCGATCCGGTTCCGCGGTGGCCGCGCACTGCGCTCAGTAATCCCCGCACACTAACCTAGAGCCCAGGGATGGGAGCCGGAGCGGGGCGGTGGAGAGGGAGGAGCAGCTGGGGGTTGGGGGGCGAGTAAAGAGAGAAGGAGAACAGGGGAGAGGACACAGGGGGATCGGGCTCAACCAATCACCGAGCGCTTAGCTCCGCCTCTCCTCCCCCTTTGCACCCCTCAGCCTAGGCGCCTAGCCTGGGAGGATAAGTAAGGCTCATGGGGACCATCCCCCTTCCAATCCTATAGCCAGTTATCAAGGCGGGGAGGCTTCGAACTACGACTCCCGTCAGGCTCTGCCACAAAGTCGGGAAAAAGAACAACTGCACTGCCCACGCCCCTCCTTCTCCCCCCACCCCACCCCCCCCCCCGTTCCCTTTTGGTCTCCATGGTGACCGAAGATACTTCACAAAGCCCGGGGCAGGCGGATCTCCCTAGAGAACTAGTGGGAGAGAAGAGGGGCGGGGACCCCAGAAGAGGCCCACCATGACCCTCCCATCCCTTCTCGCGCTTCGGAGCCTGCCCTGAGCCCCTGTGGAAATGGAAACAATGGCACGACCAAACTACAGTCGTGCTGTGTGAATGCCTGAGACCTTAGTGAGGATGGCTACTAGTCTCTGGCTGAATTCAGTCTGGTTCCCGGGCCCTCTCCTTCCCCCTGAAGCGGGAGGTTTTCAAGGTTTTAGTGACAGAATGGAGCGCACACACAACCTGTCTTTACTACTGTACACACAAAGTAGAAATTCCCCTGGTAGGATCCTAAGATCCCTTAATCAGAAAGCGCTTTCTCCTGGGCATAGTTTTAAGTTTGAAAATGGCGCCCCCTGGATTGCTGTCCACTAGAGTGTGTAAAGCTCACTTAACACCACAAAAATAAAGACTTATGTACATTAAACATGTAGGCATTTATTTTTCTTAAACTAGTGTTTAAAAAAAGTCGATGGGGAGAAACGGGGAGGAATCTCAATCACACTTCTGCCTCAGGACTTTTCGTGTTTCGTGGTACCTGTTACTGGGGTATCAAGCTTCTATTTGTTATCTGTATGTTGCTGAATGGCTTCTCGTTGCATTAAAGCACAATTTTCAGAATCTAGAGCTTTCTAAAAATACAAATGTTATCGATAGCTTTTACTTGTATATCGTCTTCCTTTCTAAAAGGATCCTTGCCCAGAGAGTTATTCTTCCTAACAAAGAATGAAAAAAAAAAAGAAAGAAGAAGCGCGGGCTGGGGATAAGAAGAGGGGGAGAAGTCCCACACCCAAAGTCTCCCGAAAAAGAGAATGCAAAGGAAGAGAGGTGTTTCTTTCCTCTTCCTTTTGGGTCAAGCTGGGTCATGATAATCGCACTCTTTCAGGTTCCTTTTTTAAACCCAGATCGTGGTGAAGAAGTTTTCTATTCTTTTTTTCTAGGATCTCTAATGTTACAGCCATTGTATGACCTGTATGACCGCTCTCTATAGTCAGGTTGCCTACCCAATCACTTCCAAATTCTAAACTCTTTAAGGAAGAAAATAACCTTAAGCTACAGAAATATAAAAGTAAATTTCTGAGGAATACCTCCCCTTCTCTTCCCCCTCCCCCCAATTCCGTGGACCTCTGGGAAAAGCGCAAGGGATGCAAATGAGATTCCCTACCTTAAAACCAAACTTCCCCAGGTGGATCCTCAGGGCAATGCTGTAACACTAGAATATCTTAGTTAGGAGAAGAATGCCTTCGGGGATATTTTCCAAGCAAAGTTGCCATTCAATACTCCAGACGAGAGACAGCCTCCTGAGAGACCCCTCCCTCCTACTGCAAAAACCACATGGATAAACTGTATTAACTAGAAGCTGCAGAAGAGGGCTGCAAATAAAGCTAGGCAAAAAGAACCCTAGGTCTCCCTACTTCTAATCCTTAAAGCAACCCCTTCTTGGGTCAGTACCTGACTAATGCTGGGCTTCTTTAGTGGAGGTAACACTAATGGAAAGGGCAATAATTTTGGAGGCAGAACACACTTAAATTCCAATCCTAGCTCTGCTACTTACTATTAAGGATTAACCTTCATTGGGCTATTTACCATTCTTTGAACACTCCCATCTATTTTGCACTGGCTATTTTGCATAACTGGAATACTTTAGCCACTCACAGTTGTCTGTTCATTTCCCTGACTTGCTTCTAGACTCAGTTCAAATACCACCTTTAGACCATTTTCATCTCCCCTTATCACCCCCCTTCATCTCCAGCCTTTTTTTTTTTTACATTTCTGTCACCTACCATGTACATAAATATCTGGATAATACTGGATTGTGCCAGACCTGAAGCAAGCAATCTTTCTGAGTTCAAATCTGGCTTCAGACACTCATCAGTCACCCGGTTTGCCTCAGTTTACTCATCTGTAAAATGAGCCAGAAAAGGAAATGGCAAATTACTCCAGCATCTTTCACAAGAAACCCCAAATGGGGGTCACAAAAAGTTGGACAAAACTCAACAACTATGCATGTATCTTGTACATACCAAGTTATTGAAATGTTATCTTCCTCATTAAAATTCAGAGACTAAAGGTTTTTTTTTGGGGGGGTTAGTTTTTATTTGAGGTTTCATTTATGGTTTTTTCTCCTTTTATATCTTTAAAACATAGCACAGTCTCTGGCACACACTAGGTTCTTAATAAATACTTATTGGACTGTTACCTAGATGATCATGGACACTTTGCTTATTCTCTGTGAGTCTCAGACTTGTCTGTAAAGAGAAGGAACTGGACTAAGGGAACTCTAGGTTCCCTTTATATGATAGACCTAGTGACTGGGGGTGACTATAACAGTTCTGTGTTCCCTGCAACTGGATCACCCACACTTTAGGGAGATGGTGTCTATTCTATGTTTAAGTATCAGCTGACCTGCAGAGTGTTCCAAGTGAAACTTTCAAGGTAACAGTGCAACAGCATTATGAAACCTAGGTACTCAAGAATCTAATGGTGGTTATGAAGTATGTTAAGAAGGTTGGTACAGGGGCAGCCAAATGATTGAGTGAATAGAGTGCCATGCCTGGAGATGGGAGGTCCTGGTTTCAAATCTAGTCTCAAGTACTTCCTAACTGAGTGACCCTGGAGAAGCCACTTGACCCCCATTGCCTAGTCCTTTCCATTCTTCTGCCTTGGAACCAATTCATAGTATCGATTCTAAGATGGAAGGTAAGGTGTTTTTCTTTCTTTCTTTTTTTTGTGGCATAGTAGAGTAATCCTTAGCAGCTCTGTGTCACTATGAGAATCCTCTCTGTCCAAGATTAAACTATCTCCACAAAATCAATACAGAAATGAAAGAGCCAACAAGGAGACAAAGCAAAACAACTTTCAAGAAAAGAAAAACCCAAAATGTAGGCAACAAACATCTGGGGCACTGGGGTGAGAGGAAAACAGATCCAGCAAGAAGCTGTAGCAAGGAGGGAAGAGCAAGCCAAGAGTGATACCCACCCCACATCTGCTCTCTGAGGTTCCAGAAATTATGCCCGAGCCAACATCCAGACCCTGAGACCCTGCCTGAGCAAACAGAGGTACAAGACAACCAATACCGCTTGAAGTTTCAAACCTGTGGAGAAGTCCAGAGCCCCATCCCAGGGAATTCTAGTCTGGGTTTGGAGAAGGACTTAATTCACACTTTAGGGTAGATGAGAGTACTAAGTACTAAATACTGATTATTTTACCTAAAGTTCAGGATGGAGCTCCAAGACAGGACAATCAAGGGTGTGCCTCATTGGATAAAGTACACAGTGAGACCAAAAACTTGAAACTAAGTCTGAGGCTAGAATTTGATCAGTCCCTTACCTGATTAAGATCAGAGTGAGATCAAAAGTTTACACCTAAGCCTGAGGAAAGGCTTTAAGCTATCAGCATCACAAGGGTCAATTGAATCATAAGGGGGAGGGGGCTCTCAGAGCTCTTAGTCCTCAGACCATCACCTTATCCCCCCAAGCCTAACTATAATTAGAAAGGAAAAATGAGCAAACAACAAAAAAGCACTTAACTCTAAAGAATTTTTATGGAGACAGAGAGCAAGGTGCATACATAGAAGGGGACAGTGAAAGCAAAGGAAACACACCCAAAGTTCAAAAGAAAAATATGTATTGGACACAGATTCTGGAACAATTCAAAAAGTAAATCAAAAACCAATTAAAAGAGATGGGGTGGGGAGTAGAAAAGAGAAATGGAAGTGATGCAAGGAAAAATGAAAGTGATACAAGAAGAAATGGGCCAATTGAAAAAAGAGAACCAAAAACTGACAGAGGAAAACCAATTCTTAAAAATCAGAATAGAGCATCTAGAAACTAGTGATTTCATGAGAAATCAAGAAACAATAAAGCAGAATCAAAGGAATGAAAAAAAAAACAGAAGAAAACTTGAAATATCTTATTGATAAAAACAACTGACCTAGAAAATAAATCAAGGAGAGACAATGTGAGAATTATTGGACTACCTGAAAGCCATGATCAAGAAAAAACCTTGAACATCATATTATAAGAAATTATCAAAGATAACTACCCAGAGATACTCAAACAAGAAAATAAAATTGAAATTGAAAGAATTCACAGATCACCTTCAGAAAGAAATTCTCAAATGACAACTTCCAGAAATATAATAGCTAAATTCAAGAGCCACCAAGTTATGGAAAAAATATTTCATGTAGCCAGAAAGAAACCATTCAAGTACCATGGAGCTATAATCAGGATCACACAGAACCTATTAGCTTCTACATTAAAGTATTGAAAGGCATGGAATATGATGTTCAGGAAGGCAAAAGATTTGGATTTACAACCCAGAGTCACCTATCCAGCAAAATTGAGTATATTCTTTCAGGGAGAAAAAATGGACATTCAAAAAGATAGAAGACTTCCAAACATTCCTGAGGACTAAGCCAGACCTAAACAAAATATTTAAAGTCCAAATATGAGACACAAGAGAAGCCCAAAAAGGTAAATAGAAAAGGGAAATTTAAGATACTCATTAAGGTCAAAATTCCATATATACAAAATTATATGTATACACAGAAAAAAGATTTCTGTAATTCTTAAAAATTACTCTTAGCAGTAGAGAAGATAGAAGGAATTTACTCAGAAAAGAGGATGGAAAAGTAAGCTGATTGTGATGATATAATGTATATGTAAATGTGGTGATATGAAACGATATGTATGTATAATATGATCTGTATGCATTTGAATGATATGTAAAAAATCAATCAAGGGCTAAAAGAGAGGGTTGCACTGAGAGAAAAAAGAAGGGAGAGATATAATGGGGCAAATTATATAAACATAAAGAGGTATGAAAAACCATTACAAAGAGGGGAGGATAAGGGTGGTGATGGGCAATGCTTAAATTTTACTCTCATTGTAAAGGGCTCAGAGAGGGTATGTAGCATCCCAAGCATATTCACATCTATGAAATATAAATGACTGTATGGCGACTGTGTCTCCAAGCATAAGATTATACCAATGAGGTTTGTGAATGTAACCTTGAACTGGCCATGCAGCCCTTGGCTAAGGCAAACTCATTAACATGCTCGGACTCAATTCCCCTGGTAATCGAGGTTTGCAATCTACACGCCCAAAGGTGTTCCCTCTACCTTGCCACCCAATCTTAATTGTCTATACTTTGTGATGTAGTTACTATGTGCTTGGGAGTACCGCCCAAGCAGGACAGGAATAAATTCAGAGGCAAACCCATGAACTTCCTCTTGGCTTTTCTCTCCCCTTCCATGGAGCTCCACTGGGCTCCTCAATGACTATGTCTCTCTCTCCTCTTGACCTTCTTCTTCCCCGAGGCTGTAACCATCTCGGCCAGCCTGCATTTCCTACCTTAATCTCCTCCTCTGCCTCATGTTCCTTTGTACTCATACTCTCCTATCAAAGGGAGTATCATAGGGATTGCCTGCCCTATCCAACCACTGACTTGTCCGTGTCTTTCATTTTCTATCCTGGTTCTCGGTTCCTACCTCTCCTCGGGGCCCATCACAAAGGTGAGCCCCTTCCCTTGTGGGACCCTGTTGGTCAGGGAAGTCCATTAAGGAAAACCCCACAGGGTAAAACAAGAATACTCAGTGGGGATAGAATTTATCTTACCCTAATCAATGGGGTATAGAATTCTATCTTACCTCAAAGAGAAGTAGAAGGGGAATAAGACAAGGGAAGAGGAAGGTAATTGGAAGAAGGGGGAAGTAGGAGAGGGATGTGACAAAAAGCAAAACACTGGCAAGGAAGAACAGAGAGAAAGGGAATAGAGCAGGATTTAAAGGGGATAATATGATAGAGGGCAATACACAGTTAGTAATCATAACACTGAATGTGAATGGGATGAACTCACCTATTAAACAAAAGCAGATAGCAGAGCTGATTAAAAACCAGAATTCTATTATATGTTGTTTACAAGAAACACATATGAGGCAGGTTGACACACACAAATTCAAGGTAAAAGGCTATAACAGAATTTATTATGCATCATCTAAAGTAAAAAAAGCAGGAGTAGCAATCATGATACCAGACAAAGCTAAAGTAGAAATCAATATGATTAATAGAGATAAGGAAGGAAATTACATTCTGTTAAAGGGTACTATAAACAATGAAGTAATATCATTACTAAACATTTATGCACCAAAATGGTGCATCTAGATTTCTAAATGAAAAAGGAGCTCAAGGAGGAAATAGATAGTAAGACCATATTAGGGGGAGATAGCAACTTTCCCCTTTCAGAACTAGATAAATCAAACCAAAAAATAAATAAGAAAGAAGTAAGGGAAGTGAATGAAATGTTATAAAAATTAGAGTTAATAGATATCTGAAGAAAAGTGAATGGGAATAAAAAAGGAATATGCCTTCTCAGCACTACACGGTACATATACAAAGATTTACCATGTACTAGAGCATAGAAATATTGCAAAAAAAATGCAGAAGTGATGTAAGTTATACTTAAAAAGAGTTGATGGAAAGGCAAATTTAAAATTAATTGGGAACTTCTAATCTAATCCTTCAAGACTGGTGAGTCCAAAAAGAAATCACAGAAACAGTTATGACTTCATTAAAGAGAATGACAATGGAGGAGATGTCACACAGCCAAAGCAGTGCTCAGGGGAAAATTTATATCTCTCAGAGCCTATAGCAACAAAATTGAGAGGGAGGAGAACAATGAATTAGAAAAAGAACACATTAAAAATCCCCAGATAAAAAATAAATTAGAAATCCTAAAAATTAAAGGAAAAATTAATAAAATTGAAAGTAAAACAACTATTGAACTAATAAAACCAGGAGCTGGTACTTTGAAAAAACAACAATAAATAAAATAAAGTATTGGTTAATTTAACTTTTTAAAAAAGAATCAAATTAACAGTATCAAAGATGAAAGGGGTGATCTCACTTTTTTCCCCATTTGAAGTAGTTTATTTAGTCAATTTAGAACATTATTCCTTGGTTACAATAATCACATTATTTCCCTCCTTCCCTCCACCCATATTATCCTCAGTCAAATGGCAATTTCATTGGATATTGCTTCTGTCTTTGATCAGAACCTATTTCCATGTTATTGATGTTTTCACTAGAATGTTCATTTAGAGTCTACATCCTCAACCATATCCCTTTGATCCATGTATTCAAGCAGTTATTTTCCTTTGGTGTTTCTACTCCCACAGTGTTTCCTCTGAATGTGGATAGTGGTTTTTCTCGTAGATTCCTCCAAGTTGTTCAGGATCACTGCATTGCCACTAATGGAGAAGTCCATTACATTCGATTGTGCCACAGTGTATCAGTCTCTGTGTACAATGTTTTCCTGGTTCTTCTCCTCTCACTCTGCATCAATTCCTGGAGGTTGTTCCAGTTACTATGGAATTCCTCCACTTTATTATTCCTTTGAGCACAATAATATTCCATCACCAAAATATACCACAATTTGTTCAGCCATTCCCCAATTGAAGGGTATCCCCTCATTTTCCAATTTTTTTGCCACCACAAAGAGCGCAGCTATGAATATTTTTGTAAATGTATTTTTCCTCATTATCTTGTAGGGGTACAAACCCAGCAGTGCTATGACTGGATCAAAGGGCAGACAGTCTTTTAGCGCCCTTTAGGCATAGTTCCAAATTGCCCTCCAGAATGGTCGGATCAATTCACAACTCCACCATTAATGTCCCAACTTTGCCACATCCCCTCCAGCATTCATTACTTTACATTGCTGTCAGGTTAGCCAATCTGCTAGGTGTGAGGTGATACCTCAGAGTTGTTTTGATTTGCATTTCTCTAATTATAAGACATTTAGAACACTTTTCATGTGCTTATTAATAGTTTTTATTTCGTTAACGGAAAATTGCCTATTCATGTCCCTTGCCCATTTATCAATTGGAGAATGGCTTGACTTTTTTGTACAATTGGTTTAGCTCTTCATAAATTTGAGCAATTAAAACTTTGTCAGAGGTTTTTGTAATAAAGATTGTTTCCCAATTTGTTACTTCCCTTCTAATTGTAGATGTATTAGTTTTGTTTGTACAAAACCTTTTTAATTTGATGTAATCAGAATTATTGATTTTACATTTTGTGATTTTTTTTTTAGCTCTTGCTTGGTTTTAAAGTCTTTCCTTTCCCAAAGATCTGACAAGTATACTATTCTTTGTTTGCCTAATATGCTTATAGTTTCCTTCTTTATATTCAGGTCATTCACGCATTCTGAGTTTATGTTGGTGTAGGGTATGAAATGTTGACCCAAACCTATTCTCTCCCATACTGTCTTCCAATCTTCCCAGCAGTTTTTATGAAATAGTGGGTTTTAGATCCCCAAAATGGGATCTTTGGGCTTATAGACTGTCTTCCTGAGGTCATTTACCCCAAGTCTATTCCACTGATCCTCCTTTCTGTCTCTTAGTCAGTACCAAATTGTTTTGATGACCCCTGCTTTATAGTATAGTTTGAGATCTGGGACTGCAAGTCCTCTTTCCTTTGCTTTTTTTTTTTTCATGATTTCCCTGGATATCCTTGATCTTTTGTTCTTCCAAATGAACTTTGTTATGTTTTTTTCTAAATCAGTAAAAAAGTTTTTTGGTAATTCAATGAGTATGGCATGAAATAAGTAAATTAATTTGGGTAGGAATGTCATTTTTATTATGTTAGCTCATCCCACCCATGAGTAATCGATGTTTTTCCAATTGTTTAGATCTAGTTTTAATTGTGTGGAGAGTGTTTTGTAGTTGTGTTCATATAGTTCCTGTGTTTGTCTTGGTAGATAGATTCCTAAGTATTTTATATTGTCTAGGGTGATTTTAAATGGAATTTCTCTTTCTAATTCTTGATTATTTTGACTAGCTTTTTGGTTGATTCTCTAGTATTCTTTAAGTAGACCATCATATCATCCCCGAAGAGTGATAGCTTGGTCTCCTCATTGCCAATTTTAATACCTTCAATTTCTTTTTCTTCTCTAATTGCTACTGCTAGTGTTTCTAGTACAATGTTAAATAATAGAGGTGATAATGGGCATCTTTGTTTCACTCCTGATTTTATTGAGAAGGCGTCTAGTTTATCCCCATTGCAGATGATGTTTGATGATGGTTTTAGATATATACTGTTTATTATTTTTAGGAAAGGGGTCTATTCCTATACTTTTTAGTGTTTTCAATAGGAATGGCTTTTATATTTTATCAAAGGCTTTTTCTGCATCTTTGAGATAATCATGTGATTTTTGTCAGTTTGCTTGTTAATATGGTCAATTATGTGTATGGTTTTCCTAATATTGAACCATCCTTGCATTCCTGGTATGAATCCTACCTGGTCATAGTGAATAACCCTTGTGATGACTTGCTGGAGTCTTTTTGCTAGTATCCTATTTAAGATTTTTGCATCTATATTCATTAAGGTGATTGGTCTATAGTATCTTTCTCTGTTTTTGACCTGCCTGGCTTTGGGATCAGTACCATATTTGTGTCATAAAATGAATTTGGTAGAACTCCTTCTTTGCTTATTCTGTGAAATAGTTTGTATAATATTGGGGTTAGTTGTTCTTTGAATATTTGATAGAACTCATTTGTGAATCTATCTGGACCTGGGGATCTTTTCTTAGGGAGTTCTTTGATGGCTTGTTCAATTTCTTTTTCTGATATGGGGTTGTTTAGGTAATCTATTTCTTCCTCTGTTAGTCTAGGCAATTTATATTTTTGTAAGTATTCATCCATATCACCTAGATTGCCATATTTGTTGTCATATAATTGGGCATAATAGTTTTTAATGATTGCCTTAATTTCCTCTTCATTAGAGGTGAGGTCTCCCTTTTCATCTTTGATACTGTCAATTTGGTTTTTTTCTTACCTTTTTAAAATTAGACTGACTAGTACTTTGTCTATTTTATTTGTTTCTTCAAAGTACCAGCTTCTAGTCTTATTTATTAAATCAATAGTTCTTTGACTTCCAATTTTATTAATTTCTCCTTTGATTTTTAGGATCTCTAATTTAGTCTTCTTCTGAGGATTTTTAATTTGTTTACTTTCTAGTTTTTTAATTTGCATGCCCAATTCATTGACCTCTGCCCTTCTTAATTTGTGAATATATGAACTCAAGGATATAAATTTCCCCCTGAGTACTGTTTTGGCTGCATCCTATAGGTTTTGAAAGGATGTCTCATCATTGTCATTTTCTTCAATGAAGTTATTAATTGTTTCTAAGATTTGTTCTTTAACTAACTGGTTCTGGAGAATCCTATTGTTTAATTTCCAATTAATTTTTGATTTGCCTCTCCATGTTCCTTTACTAATTATTATTTTCATTGCATTGTGATCTGAGAAAGTTGCATTTATTATTTCTGCTCTTTTGCACTTGTTTGCAATTTTTTTATGCCCTAATACATGGTCAATTTTTATGAGTATACCATGTGCTGCTGAAAAAAAGTGTATTCCTTTTTGTCCCTATTTATTTTTCTCCACATATTTACTAACTCTAATTTTTCTAAGATTTCATTCACTTCTCTTAACTCTTTCTTATTTATTTTTTTGATTTGATTTATCTAGTTCAGATAGAGGAAGGTTCAGGTCTCCCACTAGTAACGTTTTTCTATCTATTTCATCCTTGAGCTCCACTAGTTTCTCCTTTACAAATTTAGATGCTATTCCATTTGGTGCATACATGTTGAGTACTGGTATTTCCTCATTGTCTATACTGCCTCTTATCTGGATGTAATTACCTTCCCTATCTCTTAAATAGATTTATTTTTACTTTGGCCTTGTCAGATATCATGATTGCAATTCCTGCCTTCTTTTTATCAGTTGATGCCAAATAGATTTGGCTCCATCCTCTTACTTTCACCCTATGTGCAGCTACCTTCCTCATGAGTGTTTCTTGTAGACAGCATATGGTAGGGTTTTGAATTCTAATCCACTCTGCTATTCGCTTGCATTTTATGGGTGAGTTCATTCTATTCACATTCAGAGTTATGATTATGTAAATCTTGAAATTTCTCAGACTTGTGAATGTTAAAAATTTCCACATTGAGGAATCCTCCATTGGAACAAATTCCCTACTGGGAAACATTCCCCATTTTGATGTGAGAACTCGCCAGGATCAGAAATGGAATGACCGGAGTGAGACAAATACCTATACAGCCAAATCTTGAACTAATCTTGCAGAAATTAATAGACTGATTCTTGAGTGAAGTGAATTTTGGAATTCCAGTGACACCCAAGAGGAACTTTTAGGGCTATGACTTCTTTTGAATAACAGTGCTTTTTCTCACTATAAAATGAGAGGACAAGAAGCAAGTACGTGGTAAAGGGGATGAAGGACTAGAAATCAAATTTAAAACCTGTGTTGGAATTCTGGCTTCTACTGTGTGAAATTAGAATCATAGTTGGAAGAGGTCATCTCATTTATGGACAAGAATTCTTTCTTGAATATTTCCAAAAAGTTATCATCTAGGATTCAAACTGTCGTGGAATTTCAAACTATCTACTCTACTGAGAAAAGTAGCTGTCCATAGTTATCAAAACAGTATAGTCCAGTCCCAAGAACTCTGAGGTTCCTGACAGTAGATCCTTTAGATCCAGTTCTGAACTTTTAAAAATCCAAAGAGGCCTACTCTTAGGATGTGGAGGTCAGTGCCAGAACACATGGGCTCCAAGATAAGACCCAACATAAGCAGTCAACATACCCAGAAGGTCTATCTGTGTCATAACTCAGTTCCAGGAGAAAATCCCATTTCAGGAACAAAACCTGGAGAGAAGAATAAATTAAAGATGAAAATAACATCCAGAATCAAAACCAGAGATCCTCAAGATGAAGGAATGAGCAACTCTATAACAACTCTAACTAGAGACTTTAAGGAAAAAATAAATTTTCCACAAGAATTTCATCAATTCTTAGAACAAATGAAAGAAGAGATAAAAAGTGAAATACGAGTCCTAGAGGAAAGAATTGGAAGTAAATTAAATAGCTTAGAAGAGAATGTGGAAAGCCTTGCCCAAAAAGTAGAGTTCTTGGAAGCAAGAATAGATCAAACAGAAATCAATGACTCCTCAAGACAGCAAGAAATATTGGAACAAAATCAAAAGATTGAAAAACTGGAAGAAGAAAATGTAAGATATCTGGTATCAAAAACAACTGATTTAGAAAACTGGTCAAGAAGAGATAATATTAAAATTATTGGGCTCCCTGAAAACACTGATCTAGTAAAAAGCTTAGATACTATTTTTCAAGAAATCATAACTGAAAACTGCCCAGATTTATTAGGACCAGAAGGAAGAGTAAAAATTGAAAGAATCCGTAGATCACCTCCTATAAGAAATCTTCAAATGAAAACTCCCAGGAATATCATAGTTAAGATTCAGAATTCCCATATCAAGGAGAAAATAGTGCAAGAATTAAGAATGAAACAGTTCAAATACCAAGGAGTTACAATTAGGATCACACAAGACTTTGCAGCTTCAACAGTAAATGAGAGGAGATCTTGGAATACAATATTTAGAGAAGCAAAAGACCTGGGTTTACAACCTAGAATAATTTATCCTTCAAAACTTGGCATAATCCTATATGGGGAAAAATGGACATTTGATTCAGTAGAAGATTTTCAGGCATTCTTGATGGAAAGACCAGAACTGAGTGTGAAGTTTGGAATAGAAACAAAGGAATCCAGAGAAATGTAGAAAGAATCCTGGTAGTGTGAACTGATACTGAGTGAAATGAGCAGAATCAAGAATTAAAATCAACAATGTAAAGAGAAATAATGCTGAAAGTAATGAAAAAAACTGGACAACCAAGTTTTGAGACAGAAGAGATGGACTCAAATGGATAAAGAAACCTATATTTTTTTGACAGACTATGGTGATTAATCCCAATATGGGGATTAATTTTGTTGGTGTTAGAAATCCTCTCAACACTGTTTTTGGAGGAGAAATGAGAGGTTGGGTTTAGCAATAATGATGTCTTAATGGCCATTGCAATATTGTAAATTCACACAAAGGAAGAGAAGTTCAAATAGCATGACAAATGTTTTGAAATGAAAGTAAAGAATTTTATACTTAAAGAAAATGGTATGAAGCTAGCATTCCTGGTTTCATATAAAGTCCACTTTTTTGTGTTTACATTTTTTTTAGGTTTGGAAGGGCTTTTTATGTTTATTAGTAATAAACATTAAAAGTCCCCAACAAGTTGCAATTCACATTGTCTTTGAAGATGTTTTATGACTGACAACCTGTGTTCCAAACCATCATATTTTGTTATAATAGAAATTTGGAAATTTTCATTACAATAACTTGTCTGATCTCCAAAACTTGGCTCACTGGTTCTAGTTCTTTTCTGTCCCTTCCAAACCACTTCTTTTAAGAAATAGAAGCCTGATTCTTACTCTTCCCCATGATCTTTCTTTACTGCTACTGTCAATCCTACTTCAATAGTTTTGAGGTTTCCCATTACCTTGAAGGATAAAGTTCAACCTGTTTGCCTTGACTTTCATCTCCCTACATTTTGACACTAACTCAGTCACTCCAGCTACTCTCATCCACTGAAGACCACCAGCATTCTTACCTTTATTCCTTTCTCTTGAGAAATTTGCTGCCCTCCCCTTCCTTCATTCATAGAAAAAAAGTTCCTTGAGTGAGTTGAGGATCCTTAAGTATACCTTACCTTGTCTAAAAGCCTTTTTTTATGCATATAATAAATATTTGTCAATATCAAAAAAAAAAAAGAAATGGTAGGACCTCTGCTCTACCCGAACTTAAGACTGCTTTAGGGGAGAAAACTCCTTGCTAAACAATGAAAGTACTTGGACCCATGCTTATAATAAGGCAAGGAGTTCTTTGAGCCATGCCTGTTTTTTAGAATTGATACAATGAGATGCTAGGTACCTAAAAGGGTCGGGCAAGTTTTCTCTTAATGAGATTAGTTGACTCAGCTGTGTTTTCACTGGTTCAGACTTACTGAGGAGATTAGTCCACACAGCAGCATTTTTTCTGGTTCAGACTTACTGAGGAGATTAGTCGACTTAGCAGGAATTCAGATAGGCAGTCCTTTGGAAAACGTCTACAGTGATTGGTAGATGTAAGGACTTAGGGGAGGTGACATAGGAGAAAAACCCCTATATAAGAAAAAGCAGAATCTCTTGAGAGAAAAATCCTTTTGGAGGATCTCTGATGAGGATCACTTGGGAAGAATCTCTTGAGAGAGGCTCTGGAGAAGGGAAGCTCTTGGAGGACAATCTCTAAGGAGGTCTCGCTGGAGCTCCTCTGAGGGGACTCTGTCCCTCTGGAGGCTCTGGAGAGAGACCCTTTGGAACAGGCTCTGGCTGGAAGGCTCTTTAAGGAGGACTCTGGCTGGAACTCTCTCTGGTGAAGTCAGCTGAGATGGAGCTGGCCTGGTGTCACTAGAATACTTGCTTAGACAGACCTTGTGGTGAGTGTTAAAAGACTGACTGACTGATCTCTCTCTCTTAAGACTCAGGTCTAGGCCATGTTGGCTTAAGGCCCTTCATACTTATTTCCTTTTTCTCTCTTTTCTTTAATTCCACATTTGTATTAATTAAAATCTCTATAAAACCCAGTTGACTTGGGTATTTGAATAATTGGGAATATTTCCCTGGCGACTACCTTATATTTGATTTAAAAACCAAGACACTGTAGTGAAACATATTTTCTGCGGTCAAATTTACTTACCCTCTCTTATATCTATCACAGTTTATATCTTCCACCATTTTAACTCACTACAGTTTACAACATCACTCTTTTAACTGTTACAGTTTAAGGCCTTCAACCATTTTAAATCTAACAATTACTAGTTGTGTATTTCCCAGCATTTTTATTTCTACTCCTGGTCCTGCCTTTTCTTTTCAATATGTCCTTCGACACTAATGTTTGTTTTTAATCAGTCCCCCTAGTTCCCACCCTTATTTTACTTCCCTTTCTACCCCCTCCCTTCTTATCCCCCCCTTATTTTCTTTGCCGTCTTTTTAAAACTATCCCCCCACCTTCCCCTCCCCTGTACTGCTTCCCTCCCCACCAGTCCATTTGTTACCCTTCTACTCCCCTCTAGGATGAAAATCTATTCTCTGTCCCAATGGATTGGATTGTTCTTCCCTCTTTGGATCAATTTCAATGCATGTAAGAGTTGAGTATTTCCTATCTCCAACCTCTTTACCCTACCAGTGTATTGATGTTCTTCCCCCTCCCACCAGCTTCTTTGTGATATAAATTTAGCCCTTTTTGTTTCTTTTCCCATTTCTTTTAGTATTAACCTCTTTTTTTAGCTCTAGTTGTGTGTGTATATATATATATACACACATATATATGCATTTATGCATATATATATATTATATATCTATTTATGTCTTGTCATTTCATCCTATACAGTTTGTCACTGTTCCCTCTAAGTGTAATTCTTCTAGCTACCTAGGTGATAATAACAATTTTTAAGAGATACCAATGACCTCTTTTCTTATACGGATACATATCATTTTAACTCATTGAGTTTCTTAAAGAAAAAGCTTTTTTGTTTTGTTTTGTTTTGTTTTTCTTTTTTCCCTATTTTTAAATTACCTTTTGATGATTCTCTTGAGTTCTGTGCTTGGGCATCAAATTTTCTGTTCAGGTCTGGTCTTTTCTTTACAAATGTTGGGAATTCTTCTATTTTGTTGAATGATCATACTTTCCCCTGTAAGAATATAGTCAGTTTTGCTGGGTAGTTGATTCTTCGTTGTAGACCTAGTTCCCTTGCTTTCCAGAATATCATATTCCATGCCTTTCAGTCCTTCATTGTGGATGCAGCCAGAACCTGCGTTATCCTCACTGTGGCCCCGTGGTATCTGAATGACTTCTTCTTGGCAGCTTGTAATATCTTTTCTTTGGTCTGATAGTTCTTGAATTTGGCTATAACATTCCTGGGTGTTGTCAGTTGGGGATTAAGTATAGGAGGTGATCTGTGGATTCTTTCAATCTCCACTTTTCCCTCTTGTTCTAGAATATCGGGGAAGTTTTCTTGGATAATTTCCTGTAGTATGAGGTCCAGGGTTTTTCTTTTGTCATGGTCTTCTGATAGACCAATGATTCTTAAATTGTCTCTCCTTGAACGATTTTCTAAATCCTCTGTTTTGTGAATGAGATGTTTCATATTTTCATCAATTTTTTCATTCTTTTGGTTTTGTTTTATAGTGTCCTGCTGCCTTGTGAAGTCACTTGATTCTAGTTGTATTCTGGTTCTTAAAGACTGGATTTCATCCCTGGATTTTTGGTCATCTTTCTCCTTCTGGTGTGATTTTCTCTGAAGGTCATCTTTCATTCTCTTTACCTCTTCTCTCATCTCCTTTTCCTCATCTTTCATCTTCTTTGTCTCATCTTTCATCTCCTTTGCTTCATTTTCAAGCTGGTTAATTTTGGCTTTCAAGACACTATTTTCTGTTTTCAGATGACTTATCTCAGTTTTTAAATTCTTTTCCCAATTGTCTTCAGCCTCTCTTTATTGTGTTTTGAATTGCATTTTGAGTTCTTTCAAAATCTGTATCCAATTTGCTGGGATTTCTGTTTTATTGCTTGCCTCCTCCTCTGTTCCATTTGCCCTTTGTTTGTTGCCTGTACAGAAGCTGTCGATTGTAATTTCTTCTATTTCTGTTGTTTGCTCATATTTATCCCTTCTTTGCTCCCCGTATTTGTCTGTGCTCTTGCTCCTCTCATTTTTTTGGTTTGGGGGCTTTCTTTCAGTCTCCCCTCTTGGAGCTTTGTCAGATCTCTCAATGCAGTCTGTGGGGTAGGGGTGTTGGAATTTTAGCTTCCCTGTTTTCTGGAGGCTTTTGATTGGATTAAAGTCCAACAGTCTGTGAGGGAGGGGTGTTGGAGTTTGGGCTTTCCTGACCTCTGAAGACTTTTGATGGGATTAAGTTCAGCTGGGTTGGGCTGGATATGCCCTGAGGCCAAAAGCTCCTGGAAGGCTGGAGCAATATAGAGGGTCTCGGCAGCTCTGACCAGGCTGCCTTCTCTGCACTCCCTCCCCAGCTGCTTCCCCACCGCCTGTGTTCGACGCTCTGACCCTGTCACAGCCCTGCCTGCAAGGTACACACTCCAAACCAGCACCTTTGCCCGCCCAGAGGTTCCCATTGCCTCTGGAGGCTTAGGGCTCTAGGTGGGCAGGGAGAGGTCCTGGGACCATCCTTCTGCCTTCCCCTTAAACTTGAGTGTTCTCAGAGTCTGGCTTTTGGGGTGTGTACCTTTTGGATTGAGTCCAGCAGGAGGGTTCCTTGGCTCTGTCATATTGTTAAGTTTGATTTCCAGTCCCCTAGGAGAATTCAGTTTGTGATCAGTAAGGAAGGATTTTCAGAGGTCTGAACTTTTGCTGCTTCTACACCGCCATCTTGACTCTTCCTCTCTCACTTCTAATGAAGAGGAAATTAAGTTAATTATTATAAACTATTTTGCTCAATTATGTGGCAATAAATATGACAATCTAGTTGAAATGGGTGAATATTTACAAAAACATAAATTGCCTAGATTAACAAAAGGGGAAATAGAATACTTAAATAATCCCATGTCAGTAAAAGGAATTAAATAATTAATAAAGGAACTTCCTATGAAAAAAATCCCCAGGGTCAGATGAATTCACAAGTGAATTCTATTAAACATTTAAAGAACATCTAATCCCAATACTATACAAATTATTTGACAAAATAAGCAAGGGAGGACTTTTACTAAATTCTTTTTATGACACAAATATGGAATTGATTCCAAAGCAAGGCAGGCCAAAAACAGAGAAAGAAAACTACATCTCCTTAGAGATGCAAAACTCTTAAATAAAATACTAGCAAAAAAGACTATAGAAAGTTATTACAAGGATTATCCACTATGACCAGGTGGGATTTATACTAGGAATTTAGGATGGTTTAATATTAGGAAAACCATCCACATAATTGACCATATCAATCAAACCAACAGAGATCGCACGACTATCTCAAAAATGTAGAAAAAGT
Source organism: Monodelphis domestica (assembly GCF_027887165.1). Lineage (NCBI taxonomy): Eukaryota > Metazoa > Chordata > Mammalia > Didelphimorphia > Didelphidae > Monodelphis > Monodelphis domestica. The sequence continues at coordinate 516,132,028 of NC_077227.1, read as the reverse complement.
CTTTGACAAAATACAACACCCATTCCTATTGAAAATATTAGAACATATAGGAATAGATGGGTATTTCTTATACATATAAACAGTATATATTTAAAGCCATCAGTAAGTATCATCTGCAATGGGGACAAGTTAGAAGCCTTTTGAATAAGATCAAGAGTGAAGCAAGGTTGACCATTATTATCTCTATTATTTAACATTGTAGTAGAAATGCTAGCAGTAGCAATTAGAGAAGAAAAAAGAAGGGAGTAAAGTAGCCAATGAGGAAACTAAATTATCACTTTTTGCAGATGATATGATGGTATACTTAAAGAATCCTAGAAAATCAACTAAAATACTAGTAGAAATAATTAACAATTTTAGCAAAGTGGCAGGGTACATGATAAATCCACATAAATCATCAGCATTCTATGTATTTCCAACAAAATTTAGTAGTGGGAATTAGAAAGAGAATTTCCATTTAAAATCACTTTAGACAATATAAAATATTTAGGAATTTATCTACCAAGTCAAACACAAGAATTATATAAACATAACTACAAAACACTTTTCACACAATTAAAACTAGATCTAAATAACTGGAAAACCATTAATTGCTCATGAGTAGGATGAGCTAACATAATAAAAATGACAATCCTACCCAAATTAATCTACTTATTCAGTGCCATACCTTATTAAACCTCCAAATTTTTTTATAGAATTAGAAAAAAAATATAATAAAGTTAATCTGGAAGAGTAAGAGCTCAAGAATATCAAAGGAAATAATGAAAAAATGTGAAGGATGAGAGCCTAGCAGAATCAGATCTTAAGCTGTACTATAAAGCAGTAGTCATCAAAACAATATGGTACTGGCTAAAAGACAGAAGGGTGAATCAATGGAAAAGACGAGGGGTAATTGACCTCAGCAGGCCAGTGTTCAATAAACCCCAAAATTCCAGCTTTGGGGACAAGAACTCAGCATTTGACAAAAACTGCTGGGAAAATTGGAAAACAGTATGGGAAAAATTAGGTTTAGACCAATATCTCACACCCTAATATGAAGATCAATTCAAAATGGGTAAATGACTTAAATATAAAGAGTGAAATCATAAACAAATTGGGCATATATAGAATAGTATATCTGTCAGAACTGTGGGCAAGGAAAGAATTTAATACCAAGCAAGAGAGAAAAAACATTACAAAATATAAAATGAATGATTTTGATTATATCAAATGAAAAAGGTTTTGTAGAAATAAAACCAATACAACCAAAATTAGAAGGAAAGCAACAAACTGGGAAAACATTTTTATAACAAAACTCTCTGACAAAGGTCTAATTTCCCAAATACATAAGGAACAAAGTCAAATTTACAAAAAAAATTAAGCCATTCCTCAATTGACATGTGGTTAAGAGACATGAATAAGTGGGTTTCAGATGAAAAAATGAAACTATTAATAAGCACATGAAAAAGTGTTCTAAATCTATCCTGATTAGAAAAAAAGAGAATCAAAACAACTCTGAGATACCACCTCATACCTAGCTGACTGGTGTGGCATTTAAAAGAATGGGAGCCATAAACTCTAAGATTTAAAATAGCATATGGCATAAACTGTAGTGATTAAATAGTGGAAGATATAAATTGTGATAGATATAAGAGTGGGTGAGTAAATTGTGACCTCAGAAAATATGTTTTCACTACAGTGTCTTGTTTTTAAATCAATATATAAGGTGGTTGCCAAGGAAATATTCCCAATTATGAATATACCCAAGTCAACTGGGTTTTATAGAGAATTTAATTAATAATACAATGAGGAATTTAAAGAAAGAGAGAAAGGGTAAGAAAGGAATAAGTATGAAGGGCCTTAAGCCAAACATGGCCTAGACCTGAGTCTTAAGTGAGAGAGATCAGTCAGTCCTTAATAACTCACCACAAGATCTGTCCAAGCAAGGATTCTAGTGACACCAGGCCAGCATTGTCTCAGCTGCCGTCACCAGCTCAATCCTCAATCTGAAATGTCCCCAAGAGAGTCTCGAGAGAGACCCTTCAAGGCAGCCTTTCCCAGCTGACTGTTTTTCTCAACAGCCTGTCCTTTTTCTTATATAGGGGGTTTTCTCCTATGTCACCTCCCCTAAGTTCTTCCATCTACCAATCACAGTAGATGTTTCCAAAGGACAGCCCATTCTGAATTCACACCTGAGTAGATTAATCCTTTTAGTAATCCACACCTGAGTAAGTTAGAATCTCTGTGTAAGTTTTTTCCTCTTTGCTCCTTTTAAGTTCACAAGTTGCCTGAACTTTATAGGTACTTAGCACCCCTTTGTAATTAATTCTAAAAATAGGCATGGCTTAAGTATGGGTGTAAGTATTTTTCATTATTCAGCAAGGAGTTTTCTCCCTTAAAGCAGTCTTAAGTACAGGTGGAGTAGAGGTCTTCACATTTCTGATCTAAGTAGAGTTCTCACTGTCCAAATGGGGAGTGGTCCCAATAGGGAATTGTCCCAATGGAGAATTCCCTAATGGAGAATTTTTTAACATTCATAAGTCTGAGAAATTTCATGGCAGCAAAGGAAAGTGATAAATGTTGGAGGGGATATGGCAAAATTGGGACACTAACGTATTGCTGGTGGAGTTGTGAATTGGTCCAACCATTATGGAAGGCAATTTTGAATTATGCCCAAAGGGTTTTTAAAGACTGTCTGCCCTTTGAACCAGCCATAGCACTGCTGGGTTTGTACCCCAAAGAGATAATAGGGGAAAAGACATGGACAAAAATATTCATAGCTGTGTTCTTTGTGGTGGCCAAAAATTGGAAAATGAGGGGATGTCCTTCAATTGGGGAATGGCTGAACAAATTTTGGTATCTGTTGGTGATGGAATACTATTGTGCTGAAAGTAAAGATGAACTGGAGGAATTCCATGTGAACTGGAATTACCTCCAGGAAGTGATTCAGAGCGGAAGGAGCAGAACCAGGAGAACAATGTACACAGAGACTCATACACTGTGGTACAATAGAATGTAATGGACTTCTCTACTAGCAGCAATGCAATGACCCAGGATAATTCTGAGGGACTTATGAGAAAGAACACTATCCACATCTAGAGGAAGAACTGTGGGAGTAGAAACACAGAAGAAAAACATATGATCATGTAGTTTGATGGGGATATGATTGGGGTTTTGATGTTAAAGGATTGCTCTACTGCAAATATGAATAACATGGAAATGGGTTTTGAACAATGGTATATGTATATTTAACCCAGTGGAACTGCTTGTCAGCTCCAGGAGGGAGGAGGGAAGGGGTGGTGGTGGGGGATCATGAATCATGTAACCATGGGAAAATATTCTAAATATAAAAAAATAAAATAAAAGTTGCATAATGCCTGTTTTAAAGATGCTAAAAGTCTGGGGCGGGGGGCAGAATGTGCTCCTGGTAGGGTTATTAAAACAAACAAACAAAAATCCAATAGAAGTTTGGTACTCACATTCCTGGGTTTGCTCCAGGTGCAATACACTTGAGGGGAATCCCTGAACAACACAGAAACAGAATGAATTGAAGTAAATCAACTTAAGGTTTTTGCTGAGTGGCTGCTGGAAAGGCAGAGGTAGCCTGGAGGGGAGGTGTAAAGCATTTCCAGCAGCTGTTTATGATCACAAGCAGTATCTTTTTAGTTCCTTATGTTTCCAAATTTTGAGTTTCCATGCTTATTTCCTCACTAGACTCATTTCTTTGTCTTGAGATATCTAAACAGTTCAAAGGATGGCTATGGGACCTGGGTATAGATAGAGGACACCCTGTTTGAGACTGAGCCTAATCCAAGAGGTTTTGAACTTTCTAAAAGTAGCCCATACCTCTTCAATTGTTTTTTAAGGCAAATATTTATTGAATACTAAATCACAATGGACATTTTTAATGGGGCTCTAGAAGCTACACTGAGATTCAAGGCATGATATGGACCAGCATCCACTGAAACATAGCTCATGAGCCCAAACTCATACTTTACTTTTTAAAAAAAATTATCTTTTTTTTGTTTTGAAAATTTTATTTAGTCAATGTAGAACATTATTCCTTGGCTACAAGAATCATATTCTTTCCCTCCCTCCCCACCTCCTTGCACAATTCCACTGGGTTTTACATATGTCCTTGATCAGAACCTATTTCCATGTTGTTGGTGTTTGCATTAGGATGTTCATTTAGAGTCTATATCCCAGCCATATCCTTCGACCCATGTATTCAAGCAGTTGTTTTTTCTTCTGTGTTTCTCCTCCCACAGTTCTTCCTCTGGATGTAGATAGCATTCTTTCTCATAAGTCTCTCAGAATTGTCCTGGGTCTTTGCATTGTTGCTAGCAAAGAAGTCCATTACATTTGATGGTGCCACAGTGTATCCGTCTCTCTATATAATGTTCTCCTGGTTCTGCTCCTTTTACTCTGCTTCACTTCCTGGAGGTCGTTCCAGTTCACATGGAATTCCTCCACTTTATTATTCTGACCTTTAAAGACAGGTTTTCCTTTTTCAGTTTGGTCTGACCTGTTTTTTGAGGCTTCGAGCTGTTTCTGCATTTGCGTCCCTCAGATTGCTGAGTTCCTTTTGCATTATTTCCCATTTTTCCTGCCAGAAAGCTTCCATCTTTTTGATAATTTCCAATTTAAATTCTTCAAGAGCTTGTGGAGAATTTCCATTTCTTTTGGAAGGTTTTGGAGCTTTTTTTGTGTTTCCTCTTCTATTTCCTCTGTATTTTGTATTTTCGCTCCATAAAATGTGTCCAAAGTCACCCCCTTCTTTTTGCTTTTCTTGGTGTTGGGAGGCTGACCCTGAGCACTGTTTGCCATCTCTATGGTTTTTTTCTCCCCTTTCCAGTCAGAAATCTGAGTGAGGAGGCCTGGCTCTCAGTGTATGGGTCTAATGATTAAGGCTTTAGCCACAGGCAAATTCTCTATTCTCCACGGCTGTGCTGTCTGTCTGGGGAAGTCCAAGGTCTGCCCTCCCCTGCCTGCCGGCGTTTTGGGTGTAACTGCTCTCAGATGTGGGTCTTTGGTGGTTTTAGTTAACTCCCAAGACCTGTGGGTGCCCCTTGCTCACTTCAGGGGATCCCTTTGTGCACTTGTTGATTATAGAGCGCTAGTTCTGGGTGCCCGTGATCTGAGCTCCCCTTGCCTGCCTGCCGAGGTTTTGGGTTTTACTACTCACAGGAGTGGGTCCTTGGTGGTCTTAGTCAGGTCCTCAGACCTAGGGCTGACCATTGTTCAGTCCTGGGGTGCCCCTCCCTCACTTGTTGATTCTGGCCAGTGCCAACTTAAACTCTGGCTCTGTCGGAGGGGTGGGTGGGGGAGGGGGGTGGGTCAGCTTTTTGTTCCCTTATATTGTGGAAATGCCAGTGTCCCACCTACCTTCAGTGTTGTGCCTTAGTGTGGGGTCTCTCCGTTCTTATGAGGATGGTTGTTTTTGTTTTTCAGGAGGTCTTTTGAGGTCATCTGTGTCATTGGCTCTGAGGAGAGGAAGCCAATCGCATCTACTCTGCAGCCATGCTTACCCGGAAGTCCCCCTCCACTTTATTATTCCTTTGAGCATAATAGTATTCCATCACCAACATATACCACACTTTGTTCAGCCATTCCCTAATCGAGGGACACTCCCTCATTTTCCAATTTTTGGCCACCACAAAGAGCGCAGCTATGAATATTCTTGTACAAGTCTTTTTCCTTATTATCTCTTTGGGGTACAAACCCAGCAGTGCTATGATTGGATCAAAGGGCAGACAGTCATAGTTTACTTTTATTAGACAAAATCAGAGAACACATTAATTCAGATCAAAAGGAATATTTAATTAGAATAGCAAGGAAAATAATATTGTGTAGCATTTAAATAGCACCTAATACATGTCATACACTTTCGCATATCTCACTTGATCCCTACAATAACATTGGGAGGTAAGTGTTATTATTTTCTTCATTTTATGGTTGAGGAAACTGAGGAAAATAGTGGCTAAGAGACTTGACCAAGGTCATACAACTGATATGTCTCTGAGGTTAGCTTTGAACTCGGGTCTTTCTGATTCCAGGATGAAGTGTTCTTTCTACCCAACCTAGGTGACTTTTCTACCTCTGAAGCTGCTACTTGCTAATTTCCTCCTGAACTTCTGATGAAACCATCTGGTTTGTTATTACAGTTTGTTCTGCCAGACTCTGCATGAGCTTCTGAAGCTCTGCTGTGCAGCCATCTGCTGGTCGTTCACTGAATTGCATCTGCTTCTCCAGCTTTTTTCTGCAGGGAAGGAATTGGATCTTCTTTCCTCCTCTATCTTTTTTTAAAAAGTAGGTTGGATTCACAGCACAGGGCATGCCCTACAGACTTATCTTCTAAAAGTTATGTTGTGTTTCATTGTCAAAGTTTGTATCCTTAAAGGAAGTTTAGTTTTCATTTCTTTAGTTTCATGAATGAAAATGTTCTTCATGATTTAGTATTCAATAAATACGTGTCCTAAAAAAGCAATATAAAATTCCCTCTTTTCATACCCTCATGAACAGGCCTACGCTTCCCCAGCTGTGTCGCACCAACCGGTCAGCCAGCCAGCTGGCAAAGGCATTTAGGTCAAGACTTTCTCTTGAACTGCTCAGCTTCTGCCTCAGGGGCTACTTTCCAAGACTTGCTGGAGTGAGAAAACCTTATAACTCCCATGATGCCCCAGGCATGCAATGGCAGTAAGCTTCATCGCTCTGGATCAACTCATCAATAAACATTTATGAAGCACCTACTACATGCCAGGCAGGATTTGCCCTTTAGCATGACCGAAGGGGCAAGTAAGGGGCTGTAAGCTTTGGCCTCGATCTTTGCAATTGCTCCCAAATTTCTGCTTTCCCTGCTTAAGAAAGGAAAAACAATCTTTCAGGATTGACTTTTTTTTTTAAACCCTTACTTTCTTGAAATCAATACTGTGTACTGGTTCCAAGGCAGAAGAGCAGTAAGGGCTAGGCCATGGGGGTTAAGAGACTTGCCCAGGGTCACACAGTTGGGAAGTATCTGAGGCCAGATTTGAACCTAGGAACCTCCCATCTCTAGGCCTGACCCAATCCACCGAGCCACCCAGCTGCCCCCTCAGGATTGACTTTGACTTGTCCATTCATATCCATCCATCTATCCATTCATTCATTTCATGAAGATTTATTAAACAAAATTACTTTGTATCAACCTTGGTGCGGGCTACTTTTGGAGACAGATCTCCTAGAAGAAGAGATGGCTCATACCTGTAAACTGCTTACAAATCAGGAGGGGACATCAGGTGTGAACACGCATATTGCACCAGCCTTAGGAACCCGTTTTCTTGACTCTCTTCCCTGTTGGTACTTACAAGCTGCAGATGTTTGGCTTCCTGTGGCTGGACTGCTATTTCAGGTTGAGTGTCTGGGTTCATACGCCTCACAATGAACTCAAACCCAAGGCATTTCCTAAGATGACATATTAAGAGCAATAGCTACAAACTCTGAGAAAGACCTCCAGCACTTGTGGGAAGCTCAGAGAGAATGGTGGGGAGCCCCCAGGAAAGGAAATACGTGGGGTTGTTAGGGTCCGGGTTTTCGCCCACCACCACGGAAGACCAATAGACAATGCAATTAGCAAAAGGGTCGTTTATTGATCTGGTGCGCACAGGGGGATCTCAGCCAAAAGAGTTCCAATTGTAGTTGGTGGATGCTGGGATTTATATACCCTCCAGCATGTATGGCCCCCCAGGCCTTATCTGGTACGTACTCTTGTTGGAATGTTTGCCCGCATTTATGGCCCCTAAGTTCTTATCTGGAACCTACTGCTTCTGGGACCTTAACATCTTAACTTCCAAGGCCTCCCTCAGGGTTAAGGCAACTCCTGCTTAGGCACCATAGGGTTGTGGCGTCCTTTTCTCTTCCTCTAGTTCTCATAATGCTCAGTCTTTGGGTTCCAGGGCGTCTCCAGCTTTGAATCCAGGGCTGGCTCTCTTTTCTGCTGCAAGGAATCATTGCTACAAGCTCCCAAATGACAGGGTCTGTGTCTGTCTGAATATATATCTCTGTTCCTTGCTGGATGCATCTAAACTGGACCACAAATTCTCAAACTGCTGGATAGAGCGTCTCCCACTGGGTGACTAGTCTGGTGATAGACATCATAGCATTTGGTAGAGAAAGGAGAGAAAATTCCCTCCAACCCCTCTTTGTGGACATGTCTGACTTCATGACCCCATTTGGGGTTTTCTTAGGCACTTTCTTTCACCAGCTCATTTTCCAGATGAAAAAACTGAAGCATACAGGGTTAAATGACTTGCTTAGGATCACACAGCTGTCTGGATTTGAACTTATAAAGATGAGTCTTCTGTGCCACCTAGTACCCCTTCCCACCTCACTGCCTTCTGGGATAAGCACAGGAGCCTCCTTCATAAAGCAGCACCCACCTGGATGGGCTCCAATAAGCTTCTTTGTTTTTTAAACCCTTACCTTCTGTCTTAGAATCAATACTGTATTGGCTCCAAGGCAAAAGAGGGGTAAGGGCTGGGCAATGGGGGTTAAGTGACTTGCCCAGGGTCTCACAGCTGGGAAGTGTCTGAGGCCAGATTTGAACTCAGGACCTCCCATCTCTAGGTCTAGCTCTCAATCCACTGAGCCACCCAGCTGCTCCTCCAATTAGCTTGTTATTGAATCTTTTTTTTTAGGGCCAACCATGAGGCTAGTACACCTTTTGCTCCTCCCCTAGAAGGGGAGGTCAAGTTCCCCTTCTAATTCAGTTAAGGATTTTGTTCATAGAGGGATGATCAAGGATGGTCATTGCTTTATACTTAATTCAGCATCTTATTATTTTGCTCTTTACTCTCTGTTGTTAGATTAAAATTAATATTTCCAAGTTCTTATTTTCCATAAAGTTTATTAATAATCACTTGAAATAGAAAAGGTAGATAAGCATAGATTTAAAGTCTCTTTCTTACTCTAAGTCTGAGCACTTGTAGCTCATCCTGCAGGATCCTCTGTCTGTCTCACTTGCCTGCTCAAGGAAGTAGAGACAGGTGGGCTCTACCCCCGCCCTTTTATTTACATTCATGGACCCAGCGGCTGGCATGTAAAAAATGAGATGAACAGGTTGGCAATCCAGGAGGGGGAGGGTATGACATTCCCTCTACACAATGTGATTGTATTCTTGGCAGGTTGAATGGTTAAAAACCAATTTCCCTGAATTCTCTGATGTAAACATTTACTTTCACTGCAAATCAAGGTACTTTGGGGTCTTTTTGCCCATAGTCCCAAATTCTGGATAGTTCTATTGACTTGGAAAGGCTTTGAGCCATCGTTCTCTCAAGTGTCTTCTCTAGTATTTATAATTAAATGCTAAATAGTATTATTAAATTATTAATAATTAAATACTAAATACTAGAATACTAAAGCATCTCAGTAAATTAGTTCAGGTGACACAATTTTTAAACAGTCTAGAAATTAAAATTCTTCAATGAAGGTCTAGGCCTTTGATGGCTGGTGGTGGGTCTCATTCCTAGACTTAACCTCAAATTCAACAAATTGACATCATTTTACAAACTTCTAGGCTACTGTTCGTCCTGGTGTTAGTGTAACAACATTGAATTGTTTGGCCTGGTAGGCATGGTCCTTGGGCACTTCCCGTTTTCCATCACCCACCAACTAGGCCTTCTCTCTTTGCTCTATCCAGTAGAAAGTATTATTGGTGCTAGTCCTGGTTGGAATTGGAGTGGTCAGACTCTACCTCTGAAACTAACTACTCCCAGGCTGTAAGCCTTTGGGTCTAGGCTCCTCCTATTATAGTTCATGAGCCCCCCAGTAAGAAATGACCATTCTTCCCCAGATACTTCCCCAGAGGGTATCTACTTCTCTAGTTCCATGAATCTTCTACATGTTGGGAGCTAGATTTCTCTGAGGTCATGACTTCTACCAGTACTCATTGAAAAAAAAAATTTTTATTCTCTGAATTACATGTTTTCCAGAATTACAGGATCCAAACCATCTCCCTCTCTCCCTCCCCTCTCCCCACTCGGAGATGGTAAGCAATTTGATTTGGGCAATACATATGTTATCATACAAAACCACTTCCACATTGGTCATTGTCGTAAGAACATACTCAAACAAAAACAAAATCCCCAAATAAAACCATAAATACACTGATGTGAAAGATAATATGCTTTGATCCACATCCATCTGACTCCAACAGTTCTTTCTCTGGAGGTGGAGAGCCTTCCTTGTCCCAAGTCCTTCAGAATTGTCCCAGATCTTTGCATTGCTGAGAGTAGCCAAGTTTTTGATCATCATACAATATTGCCGTCACTGTATATAATGTTCTATCAGGACTCATTTGAACTGAATGTATCCATCTGACTGTGTTATGAGGGCCACCCAGGGGTTTGGCCAGTCATTTTTCAGTGAATGGTGAGGGTCTTTTTCTAATTCAGTCAAGGAACTTGTTCCTTGTTCATAAAGAGGACTCTTTGGGTCTGAACCACCCCATAGAGACTGGTTTTAGTCTGGGATTCTGTAAAAAATTCCTGTGGGTCCCTGAAGCATGTGAGACACACATCTCCGGAGATCCTTATAGCAGCTAGGGAATCCCAACTAAAGATGTAGACAAAAAAATTTCCAATGAGTCTTTGTAACACATAAAGTACCTGAAATTTTTTCAGTGAACTCCGGCAAACACAGAACAATCCAAATGGAGGTCCTGATATCCCACAAGCTAATATTAATTCAGATAGGCCTAGACTGTAACATCAATTCTCAAATTGCTGGATAGGATGTCTCCTACTCTACAAGTAGCTCTGATGCTAGACATCATAGTGTATGCTAGAGAGAGGAGAGAAAATCCCCTTCAACCCCACTGCTTTTTGGTATAGGTACAGGAATGTGGATCTCTCAGAAAGGGATTAGGCACTTCCAAATTCACAGGCCATTAAACTTTATCCTGTGGATCTGAAATCTATAAAGATCTCAGGCTGTCTGAGCTCATGCTACAGTGAGGCCAGAAAAAAATGAAAGGAACATCGATGAGATATGACCATATGCTCTAAATAAATCACTAGGCACCAGAATCTAAAGTTGTACCTTCCATATTGCCACATCAGCTTCCATACTTATAATGAATAGAGTAATAATAAAGGCTTTATTAGTTTTATAAGAATTTGTTTTTCAGATGCCGTATTACTTCTTATATGTTAGGGAGAATTATTGTGTATTCCTGTGTCTAGGATCTGGGTCAAAGATACCCTACAGCCTGCTGCTTTTTGCATTTTCTTTGTCCTTGGGAATCCCAGGGAATGTCTTCCTTTTTGACAGAATTTGGTTCATAAATGAAGGTGATATGTTCTTTTCCAGCATCATGTTCCCCATGATGTAGTTAGCTCCTAAAAATCTATTTATTAAGCTGCTGAGAGAGAGAGAGAGAGAGAGAGAGAGAGAGAGAGAGAGAGAGAGAGAGAGAGAGAGAGAGAGAGAGAGAGAGAGAGAGAGAGAGAGAGAGAGAGAGAGAGAGAGAGAGAGAGAGAGAGAGAGCGAGCACCTCGGAGACCTATATCACTTTGTCAGTTCTGATGCTGGCCTAACCAGTAAACCTGATATGATCAAAAAACTTATATTCTTAACCCAAAATCAGTATCTTGAGATAATTTAAATCTATGAGCCCCCATGAGGAGTGGCCCTTTGGGCTACTTTTCCAGAAGGTACTTACTCTTCCAGCTCCATGCATCTTCTACTTGTTGGAAGCTGGATTTCTTTTAGGTCATTGACTTCGACTCATTTGAACCAAATGAATCTGTTTGTGTTTGAGGGCCACTCACCCAGGTGCTTGGCCAATCATTCCTCAGCGAATGATGAAGGTCCCTTTTGAATTCAGTCAAGGAACTTAAATTTCCACTTTATAAAAGGATCACCATATGTGGCCATGTTTTGTTTTATTTATTTAATTTTTAAACTCATATCTTCCAACTTAGAAGAACTGTGTATTGGTTCTAAGGTAAAAGTATGGTAAGGGCTAGGCATCAGGGTTAAGTGACTTGCCCAGGATCACCCAACTAGGAAGTGTCTGAGGCCAGATTTGAACCTAGGATCTCCTGTTTTTGAGCCTGACTCTCAATCTACTGAGTCACCCAGCTACCCCTCATGGCCATATTTTAAAAGTTAAACATCTTATCATTAGCTTCTGACTTACTTTTTAAAAAATAACTAACTATATTTTTGTTTATTTGTTTATTTGTTTATTTATTTATTTTAATTTAGTCAATTTAGAACATTATTCCTTGGTTACAAGAATCATATTCTATCTCTCCCTCCCCTCCCCCAACCCTTCCTGTAGCCCACGCACAATTCCACTGGGTTTTACATGTGTCCTTGATCAGAACCTATTTCCATGTTGTTGATGTTTGCATTAGGATGTTCATTTAGAGTCTACATCCGCAATCATATCCCCCTTGACCCATGTATTCAAGCAGTTGTTTTTCTTCTGTGTTTCTACTCCCATAGTTCTTTCTCTGAATGTGGATGATGTTCTTTCTCCTAAGTCTCTCAGAATTGTCCTGAATCATTGCATTGCTGCTAGTAGAGAAGTCCATTACAGTTGATTGTGCCACAGTGTATTCGTCTCTGTGTATAATGTTCTCCTGGTTTTGCTCCTTTCGCTCTGCATCACTTTCTGGAGGTTGTTCCAGTTCATATGGAATTTTTCCAGGTTATTATTTGAGTACAATAGTATTCCATCACCAACAAAAACACAATTTATTCAGCCGTTCCCCAACTGAAGGGCATCCCCTCATTTTCCAATTTTTGGCCACCACAAAGAGCACAGCTATGAATATTCTTGTACAGGTCTTTTTCCTTATTATCTCTTTGGGGTACTAACCCAGCAGTGCTATGGCTGGGTCAAAGGGCAGACAGTCTTTTAGTGTCCTTTGGGCATAGTTCCAAATTGCCCTCCAGAATGGTTGGATCAATTCACAACTCCACCAGCAATGCATTTGCCACATTCCCCTCCAGGGTTCATTACTTTCCTTTGCTGTCATGTTAGCCAATCTGCTAGGTATGAGGTGATACCTCAGAGTTGTTTTGATTTGCATCTCTCTGATTATAAGAGATTTAGAACACTTTTTCCATGTCCTTATTAATAGTTTTGATTTCTTTAACTGAAAATTGCCTATTCATGTCCCTTTCCCATTTATCAATTGGAGAATGACTTGGTTTTTTTGTACAATTAATTTAGCTCTTTATAAATTTGAGTAATTAGACCTTAGTCAGAGGTTTTTGTTAAGAAGATTGTTTCCCAATTTGTTACTTCCCTTCTAATTTTGGTTGCATTGTTTTTGTTTGTACAAAACCTTTTTAATTTGATGCAATCAAAATTATTGATTTTACATTTTGTGATTTTTTTCTAACTCTTGCTTGGTTTTAAAATCTTTCCTTTCCCAAAGATCTGACATGTATACTATTCTGTGTTCACCTAATTTACTTATAGTTTCCTTCTTTATGTTCAAGTCATTCACCCATTCTGAGTTTATCTTGGTGTGAGATGTTGATCCAAACCTAATCTCTCCCATACTGTCTTCCAATTTTCCCAGCAGTTTTTATTAAATAGTGGATTTTGGTCCCAAAAGCTGGGATCTTTGGGCTTATCATAGACTGTCTTACTGAGGTCACTTACCTCATCTATTCCACTGATCCTCCTTTCTGTCTCTTAGCCAGTACCATATTGTTTTGATGACTGCTGCTTTATAACATAGTTTGAGATCTGGGACTGCTAGGTCACTCTCCTTCTCATTTCCCCCCCCCCATTATTTCCTTGGATATCCTTGATCTTTTGTTCTTTCAAATGAACTTTGTTATGTTTTTTTCTAATTCAATAAAAAGTTTTTTGGTAGTTCGATGGTATGGCACTAAATAAGTAAATATTGGGTAGGATGGTCATTTTTATTATGTTAGCTCGTCCTACCCATGAGCACTTAATATTTTTCCAATTGTTTAGGTCTAGTTTTAATTGTGTGGAAAGTGTTTTGTAGTTGTGTTCATATAGTTCTTGTGTATGTCTCGGCAGATAGATTCCCAAGTATTTTATATTGCCTAGGGTGATTTTAAATGGAATTTCTCTTTCTAATTCTTGCTGCTGAGATGTGTTGGAGGTATATAGAAATACTGATGACTTATATGGGTTTATTTTGTATCCTACAACTTTGCTAAAGTTGTTGGTTATTTCTACTAGCTTTTTGGTTGATTCTCTAGGATTATTTAAGTAGACCATCACATCATCCCCGAAGAGTGATAGCTTGGTCTCAAATAATAGAGGTGATAATACCTCCTGACTTTCTGTGATTGGCTTTTGGAGTAGTTGATAGAGGGCTGGTCAGAGCCTAATTTCTCTACACTTGTAAGGTAATTATTATTATTTACTATTACAATTATTTATAATAAGTAATTACTAATAACATTGAAGAAAATTAATTTTGAACTAATTGTTAATTAATGTTGAATTGTATTATTTATTAGTGTGAAGACTGGATTTAGCTCTCCCTGATTGTAACAATGAAGGTACTTAGCTCTTCCTTGATTGTGAAGATTAAATTGTAATCCCCTGTCTATTTTTAGATTTTAATCCCCAAAAATGTAAGCACAGTGCTTAAAATTGAGTATGGAGATCTACCCATTTTGGATTCTAACCACAAAAAGGTATGAACACCCATTTCATACATTGAGTGGGATGTCTGTGACCCACATGTGAAAGAGTGGGCAGTCCTGGAGTGGAGAATCGACTGTGATTAGTAGAAGAAAAATTTAGGGGAAGTGACACAAAAGAAAAGGGTCTTTAAAAGTAGAAACACAGACACATACAGAGACTTGGAGTGAAGAGAAAGACCTGGAGTGAAGAGAGACACTTGGAGTGGAACCTCCTGTAAGAAGCAGTTCTACTGGAGTTGAGGCTGATAAAGAATCTGCTGATTGAACTGACACGTGGTGAGTGTAAAGGCTGACTTCATTTCCTTGCCTTTCTGGAGGTGTCAGCCTTCGAAAGGCCCATCCTCTTGAGACTCCTTTCTCCTGGCTGGGGCCTTTGAATTCCTACCTGGCTCAGAGGAAGCTGAAGTGCTCTCATTCTCTCTCTCTCTCTCTCTCTCTCTCTCTCTCTCTCTCTCTCTCTCTCTCTCTCTCTCTCTCTTTCTTCTCTTTCTCTCTTCTTTAATATCTTCCCTCTATTGTAAAATAAACTACCATAAATTCCATTCTGACTTTAGTAATTCATTTTGGGATTTAGTAATTAAATATATTCAGTCCAACCATAAATTTAACGTAGTAATATTTTTATGTGAAACCATTCATTTTCTTAAACCTCTGAGTTCTGAGGATGAGGCAGAAGCAATCCAATTTCTAAAGCTAAGGAAATTTTCTCCCAGACAGCAAGTCATCTAACTGGGCTGGGGCCTTTTCTCTTTTGTTAAAGGATTTGAAAGCATAAAGACCCTTCTTTATCTGTGAATAAGAACACCTTCCCTGGGGGCAGCTGGGTTGCTCAGTGGATTGAGATCCAGGCCTAGAGACTGGAGGTCCTGGATTCAAATGTGGCCTCAGACACTTCCCAGCTGTGTGACCCTGGGCAAGTCACTTAACTCCCATTGCCTAGCCCTTACCTCTCTTCTGCCTGGGAACTAATATATAGTATTGATTCCAAGATGGAAGGTAAGGGTTAAAAAAAAACAAAAACACCCTCCCTAAGACATTTGAAAGCAGGACCAGTGGACCATGTCTCTTTAAGTTTAGTGAAGCCATGGAGATTCACCCACCTAAAGGGTAACCTGCCCTTTTCTCCTGTGATGGAGTAATGGGAATGAGTTGAGATCTCTAAGTCTACCTTCTCTTTCAAAATGTCCACTATTTGGGATTGCCAAGGGAGGTCCAAAGGATGACTGTTCAGGCCAATAAGAAAGAGGACATACCTCCCTATAAACACGACACAGTGTCTTTCTGTATAAGAGACAAACTCTATGGACCCATCTTTTAGTAATAGATTTCAGGCCCCTATCAATAAATGATGTTATTCTTGGGGAAATGGCCTCGTGTTATTTCTTGAATAAAATTCTGACTGCTACAACATTAATAATTATAATAAACCAGACCTATGATTTTAGTGCTGTAAGAAGGCCTGAGGAGCTTCCTCTGTCAGTGCAGATTAATAATAATTCTCTGCAATTCATAATCTTTAGAGAGTTGCCTGGGGACATTAAGAAGTTAAATGACTTGCCAGGGGTCATATAATCAATGTGTATCTGAGATGGGGCTAGAACCCATGTATTTTTGATTCCAAGGCCTAATCACTATATTTTTTACCAGGCAGCTTCTCACAGAATTATTATTTACTTGAATATAAAGGAAGAAAGCAAGTCTGTTAAATATCACCAATGACCATCCTGATTGTTAAATCCAGTTGAATTTTTATCATTCTTCCTTGATTTCCCTATAGCATTTGACATTACTGACACTATATACTTTTGCTTCCCTTAGCTTCAGAGAAAAGACACTATCCTATTTTCTTCTCGTAAATCTCTGATTCCTCCCTCTCTAGACCCTCCATTGGTTCTTTCTTCTATTCTTGGTCAATTTCTTTTGTTATTTCTTTAAAGCCTTACCTTCTGTCTTAGTATCACTTCTAAAAAAGAAGAACGACAAGAGCTAGGCAGTTGGGGTTAAGTGACTTGCCCAAGACTGCACAATTAGGAAGTGTCTGAGGTCAGATTTAAATCCAGATGCTCCCAACTCTAGGCCTGGTGCTCTATCCATTGTACTACCTAGCTGCCCCAATTCTTGGTCAATTTTGCAAAGCTCTGTCTCTGACCCTCTTCTGTCTTCTCTTTTTCTCTTTTCAATGCCTTGACAATCTCATCCCATGGTTTCAACTATCATATCTGTGCAGGTGATTCTCAGTTTTTTATCTCTAATCCTGATCTCCCTGCCAAGCTCCAAAATTAATATCTAGCCCTAGGGAAAATATTTGGGAAGGAGGATGATATGACTATTGTGTTGAATAAATTGCTTGACACTTTGAAGAATTCCCAGCATAATACTCAGGTTTGGTGTTACAGGGTCTCTGGAAGAAAGTGTGAACTCCTACCAGGTACAACATGATTGTTTCAGGGAACCATAAGATCCTACAAATGAATGCATGGACAAAGAAGCAAAATGACAAAGAGTACCTGGACCAAACTAGGAACTATAGAACAAAAGTGCCAACAGTGGCATGGCAGTGGTAAAGAAATAGGCAAAATCACATACTAAACTGGAGCTAGAGCTGAAAGGTAGCAAGGCATGGAGAGATCTGAGATGTGGAGACACAAATACAGACCTTGACCTTCAAGAGTTCTGTGAATCTGAACTGTGTGGGTGGGGAGAGAGATTGGTTTTCCAGATACTCAAGAATGCTTTCCTCTACTGTAAGGGAGGGGGCTTCTCAACCTTATAGTTCTGGTAGTACCGTTAGGCAATACTACTATATGGAGGACATATTTGTCCAGGTCTTAGGGAAAAGATGAGAATTGATGGAAGGAAAGAAGAGTGCTTTCTTTTTTCAGGAGTAACACAGGGAAAGGCATTGTAATATGCTATCCTTTCAAATCGAGTTTAGTGCAGAAAGGTCTATAAGAAGAATTTTTTTCTATAAAGAAAAGTAAATCAATTGATAAAGGAGTTAAGGTAATGCCTCTATAATACATGAGTAGTTGATGTCTGAAAAGAATAGGAAAAAAATTGTGTTTAATGAAAAGTATTAAAATATGTATGTAAAGAAACAGTTTTCAGATGGCATACAAGATAGAAAATAACCAGTGGCATAATATATGTGTTGAATTGTGTTGGGAGAGATATAAAGTGGTACCTCATTTGTATGTGAACAGTTTGGTGCTTTAAGGGAGGCAAAAAAAAAAAAGAGAACTTTTATTATGGTGTCCAGTAAATTTTCTAGCAAGCTAAAGGAAGGGCTTCTAAGCACTGGAGTTACTTTTGGCTGAAATGTCAGTGCTGGAGATGCTTCTTTCTATGGCAGATAATGAATTTCACCTTGATTTTTCTCTCCTTAATAGTCACTTTGCTGCCATACAATGCTTTTGGGATATTTTTACATACTTATATCAGACCTCTATGCTTATTTGGCACATTCTTTTAAGTAAATCTTAATGTGACCTCAAATGTTGTAATGGCATTCTGGGAGAGGGCATGCCTCTCAGACTGTTAAATTTCTGTTGGCCAGCTGCATATCAAATTTGATTTTAATAAGACCTTTGCTAGTAGGGAAAACAGGGGATGGACCTCAACACCCAAGGTGGCTATATACCTCGCAGATTCACTAGTTTGGTAAAAATTTGCCAATGTGGTTTATAATTTTTTCAGTACCTCTATAACCAACTAAGATAAGTTTGAACTGAACTAGAGTTTCTTCTTGGGGAGTCATCATCACGATTTTTTTCCCAGAATTTTCTCCATCTTTGCCTTGTCGCTGTCTGTCCTGGTAATGTCCTGACTTGTGCTCATGAGCTGGATTTAAGTGAGGCAGAGTAGTGCAAAGTCATAGACCTCATTCTCTCTTCCAGAGGCATCAAAGTCCAGTGGCAAGACAACAGTCAAGATGACTGGTGATGGCCCAGGAAGCAGTGGATGATCTTGGCATCCTCCAGGTCTGACCAAGCCCTAAGTTCAACACAGCACTTGCTTCCTCTGCCTTCATGGCTATCTGAATAAATTGTCCTAATCTACCCATTCCACTGGGAGAAGTCTTCATAAGTTTGAGCAAACATCTCCTTTAGGAATTTAAGTTACCCTTAACCTGGGTTAGCACATCTGCCAAGATGGCTTTACCAGGATGTGACAACACCTTCTCGGAGCCACAGATTGGATGAAAAGGTGAACACCAAAAGCAGATAGGCAGCCCTGAAAGGAGCTTGGCAAGCCGTCACACCAGAGATGCTAGTCCTCCCAGAATCCCTCATATACCCCATCCCTGCCTTAGACTAGAAGCCAAAACTACAATTATGAGGCTATTATAAATAAAATATAAATAAAAGAAATGATGAAGGCCTGAAATCAGGTGTTGACCATGTGAGTGAAGAGAAGGGACTATTGGCTGGGTAGATTGTAAAGGTAGGCTCAACAAGACTTGGCATTTTTTAGATATACAAAGTGAAGGAGAGGGAAGAGTTGAGGATTGTAGGTTTTAAAATTAATAATCAATAACTAAATATTATATTTTATAAAGTTTTATTAATAATAACTAAAACAAAAGAACTGCCTGACTTCAGTACAGTGGCAGGTTCAAAATGGGATGAGGGAGGGGTTACAGCCACTTAAATACAATCATGCAAAAGCATAGGGACACAGGAGAAATGGAATTTTGGGAAATTCTAAGGGACTTCTGAGGGATGAAGTCCAAAGGCTCAAAATCTCCATTTATACACGATGACATCAAGATTTCAGACTTGCATGACTGAAAAGAATTGAGATGCTGTCAAAAGAAAAAGAGAAATTTGTAGGCTGAGAAGGTGTGTTCATACAGGGAAAAAGAGGAATATTATAGAGAATTGTCTTGAAAATGAAAGAGGAAGAGAATATTCCTAAGCAGGGAGTAAAATAGTCAACTGGGTTAATGGTGCAGGTCAAGAAGAAGGAGACTGAAAAAAGGTTGTTCCATTTAGCAATGAAGAGATAAATCATAAAAGAGGAGGGTTAAGATTTAAAATGGGGAGACTGGCTTTAGATTTATAATCTTTAATAATCAAAAAGAAGGAGAGGATGAAAGAGAGAGAGAGTGGAGGTAGATAACTTTTAGGGAAATTTTACCCTAATCTAGCTTCTCCATCATGCTGGATGTCCTGCAGCTGCCCAGGCAGCACTGACATGGAAGTCAAAACCCCTTAATCCAGTCTCAGATGAAAATGATTAGCAATCTGTCAACTCTGGGAGCCAGGAGGAAAGAGGGAAGGGAGACAACAAGAATCATGTAGTCATGGAAAAAAATTTTTAAACTTACAATTAATGACACAAAATTAAGTTTATTTATTCAATTAATTTAGAATATTTTCCCATAGTTACAAGATTCATGTTCTTTCCCTGACCTTCCCCAAACCCCCTCCTGTAGGCGACACACAATTCCTCTGGTTTTTACATGTGTCATTGATCCAGACCTATTTCCATATTATTAACATTTGCACTAGGGTGATCATTTAAAGTCTACATCCCCAATCATATTCCCTCGACCCATGTATTCAAGCAGTTCTTTTTCTTCTGTGTTTCTACTTCCACAGTTCTTCCTCTGAATGTGGATAGTGTTCTTTCTCTTAAGTCCCTCAAAATTGTCCTGGATCATTGCATTAGCATTAGCAATCATTTTTAAAGAATATTGACAAATTTGAAGAGAATCATTTCGTGTGTGGTGGGTTTGGATGACAGATTGTAAGGAGTTGAGAAGTGAGTGGGAGAAGAGGAAATGAAGGAAACAAATGTAGGTGACTTTTTTTGTTGGGGGTGTGTGTGGGATTTAGGTATGAAATTGAGCCAACATTATAGGATGGTGGCTTGAATGGATAAAGCTAGGTGGCAGCTAGATGGAATAGTGGATATAGTCCAGGATTTGGCTTTAGAAAGACCTAAATTTGATTCCTGCCTCAGAAATTTATTAGCTCAATAACCCTGGGTAAGTCACATTGCTTCTCCCAATCTCAATTTCCTCATATTTCCCAGTGTTATTTGTAAAGTACTTTGCAAACTTACTGCAATACAAATGCTAGAGATGATGATGATGTTTGTAGGTAGGTAGGAGTCAGAGCAGATAGATGGCACAGTAGGTAGAATGCCAGGTCTAGAATCAGGAAGACCTGAGTTCAAATCTGGATTCAGACACAACCTATGTGACCCCAGACAAATCACTTAATCCTGTTTGCCTCAATTTCCCCATCTGTTAAATAAGTTGGAGAAAGAAATGGCAAATGACTCTAGTATCTTTGTTTAATTCTCTATTCACTATATTATCTAGCTGCCCACTTGGTTCCCTTTCTATTCAATTATGGACCTAGTCCAAATTCTGTCTTGTGAGAGGTTTATTCACTTGTAGGAACTGGGAGAAAACCTTATTGAATTTTTAAAAATCCTTATGTTCCATCTTAGAATCAATACTGTGTATTGGTGTCAAGGCAAAAGATAGGTAAGGGCTAGATAATGGGGGTTAAGTGACTTACCTAGGATCGCATAGCTAGGAAGTGTCTGAGGCCAGATTTGAAGCCAGGACCTTCCATCTCTGGGCCTGGCTTGCTATCCACTGAGCCACCCAATTGCCCCACCTATTGCACTGTTTAAACCCAGCCCTGCATAAAAACTGGGCTACTTCCACCTGCCAACGAGACACCCTTACTCAAGGACCTCAGATATGTTGACCTGAAACAGTTAGATCACAATATTGATATAAGGAATTTTCTCAAAACTGTACTTCTCAAGCAACCCATATGACTTATCTGAAAGCTGTACCTGGACTGATCAATCAGTTGTTTCCATGTTCCTTTAAGTGTTTACACTCATTTGGGAGCAGTGGGACACCTCTTTTTCTGAATTCAGGAAATTGTATCTGTTTACTTTTCCTCTGCCAACTTGGAATACCTCTAGTCTTTTTTTCAATTATAAATCAGATGACTTAATGTTGTATTTTTCTTTTTAATTAATTGGCTTTATTTAATTGTTTTTAATGCATAAAAGTCTGCTTTCCTTGAATTCAGGGTCCAGTCCTAAGCTGAGGAAGGGCCCTGGTTCCACTTTGTAGAGCAATCACCCTACCTTGCTTAATGCATCCATATCCTTAGGTGGAACTTTTGTTTCCTCAACCATTTCATCTTTCACCAGCCACAAGACCCACATCGTCATCAGAGACTAGAATGAAGGAGGGGACAAAGGAGTATGCTGGAGATAAAGGAACATTAGGGGGAAAGGGGAAATTCAGTATTGTTACTAGGCTTCTCTGGGTTCTCCTGGATCCCATTTTATATAGGTGGGGTGGGGGTAGCTTTCTTTGATTGGCTGCCTGAGTCTTTTCTTTTAGGCAGTACTTTTCCTACCTGCTTTCCCCACTCAGGATATTATGAACTGAGTGAGTGGAAGAAGAAGGACTTGCCTTCTTGTTCCCTCTCTTTTACCCCTGCTCCCGGAAATGGGTATGATGGAGTTTGCTTCTATTTTGTGCTGTTCGGCCTGTTTAATGTACAGTGTAACCATGAAAATGTGGTTTGTCAAGACTGTGAATTGCCAAAACTGTAAAGGTTTCGGCCAAACTATAAAGATAATTTTTAGTGTCTTGATTTAAAATCTAAAATTAAGTGGTCACCATGGGAAAATTCCCAAATATGAAAATACCCAAGTCAGCTGGGTTTTATGGAGATTTTAATTAATATAAATGAAGGAATTAAGGGAAGGCAAGAGAGAGAGAGGGAAAGAGAAACTAATAGAAAGGGCCTAGGCCAAATGGCCTAGGCCTGAGCCTAAGGGAGAGCGAGTCAGTCTTTATCACTCACCACAAGATCATCTCAAGCAAGCTCAAGTCCTCCACTGAACTCCTGAACTGAGTTCAGAGTCCCAACTGAATTCAATTGACCTCCTTTTAAAGAGAATTTTCTCTTATGTCACCTTACCTAAATTTTCACATCTACCAATCATAGTAGACGCTTCTTCCCAGGACTGACCATTCTTAGTTCTCACCACTCTTTAGTTCTCATCTTCTCTGGGTAGATTATATCCTCTTAGTACTTCACACCTCTTTTGTTAAGCTTGCCTTTTGTAAGTTGCTTGACCTTTTAGGTACTAATTTAATCTTTATAGGTAGTTAGCACCTTTTTGCATTAGATCTAAAAATAGACCTAGTTTAAGGTTCTAGCTTCACTATAAGTATGAGTTAGGGACATTCGTTGTTCCATTAGGAGTTTACAGCTTTATCTTCCCCTAAGGCACTGTCTGAGTAGGGTGGAGTAATGTTAAAAGTTCTCAATACATTCCTGATCAAGTACCTCCATTGTTACAATGGGGGAATTTGCTTAACCAAATCTTCTAAGGTATAGTCTGAGCAGTTTTTAAGATTCTCAACAGAAAGGTATCCCCTGGGTGCCAGGAGTTTGATCTACAGAGACTTTTGAGCCAGGATTGGAGGTGGAGTGGAGCAGTGAAGAAGGCTGGCATGAAAGCCCTAAGTAGCCAGGTAACTGGGGTTTGAGCCAGAGGGAGCTTTGGAATCAGGATAACGCTCTATAGTAACTCAGCTAAATTTTGAACCCAGTCTCCAGAGATTAAGGTGGAATAGTGGGAGAGCAGGATTGTACCTTCCAAATGTTGGGGGAATGTTTGTACTTTTGTTATTCTACCTTTGGAAGTAAATGTTCTTTTATTGGTAAAAACTGTTAGTACCTAAAGGACCTGGAGTTAAGAGGAACTCCCCCTACCTGGAGGATGGGGGTGGGGGCTGAAGACATTTGCATGGAACAGAACAAACCCCTCTAAGGGTGCTGGAAGGCCTCAGGAGGGAGTGTGGTGCAATCTAACCTAGCTGGTCTTGTGAGCCCAGGATGGGCTGCTCAGGTATGAGTAGAAATGACGTCTCTTTTCTTGGGTGTCTCTGGAAGGGTTAAATGAAGTGTAAAGATATGCTTATGACTTCCTAAGCCCTGTCAGGAAGTGGCTTTGGGGAGTGTGATCCTTCTACCTCTCCCAGCCCCTTGTAGGACCAGGCTCTGCTCTGAAGCTGGAGGGAGAAGAGAAAGAAAGAAAGGAAAGAAGGAAGGAAGGAAGGAAGGAAGGAAGGAAGGAAGAAAGGAAGGAAGGAAGGAAGGAAGGAAGGAAGGAAGGAAGGAAGGAAGGAAGGAAGGAAGGAAGGAAGGAAGGAAGGAAGAAAGGAAGAAAGGAAGAAAGGAAGAAAGGAAGAAAGGAAGAAAGGAAGAAAGAAAGAAAGAAAGAAAGAAAGAAAGAAAGAAAGAAAGAAAGAAAGAAAGAAAGAAAGAAAGAAAGAAAGAAAGAAAGAAAGAAAGAAAGTGTTAAGGTCCAGTTCGTCACCCACCACCATGGAAGACCCCCAGACAATGCAATCAAGTGGGAGGGTCCTTTATTCTGGTATACACCAGGGGAGGCTCAGCACAAGAGTTCCACCTGCAGTTGTGAGTGCAGAGTCTTTTATACCCGAAGCCTGACAGCATATCACTAGCCACCATACGTGGCCCACAAGTTTCTCCTGGAATCTATGTTTTGGGCGTCAGTACAAGTTTCTCCTGGACTCTACGTTTTGGGCGTCAGCACATTTAGGTTCCCTGACAGGGGTCTGTTGGTCAGATGTTCTATAGTGATATGTGCTGTACTGACCTAGCAGCTCCCTGCTTGGGGTTCCTTCATTCCCAACTCCTTTTTCTCTTAGGGGGCAGAGGGAAGGCCTGTCCACTGAGGCAGCTTGTGGCCCTCAGTCCGGGGCTCACTAGGGGTGGGTACTGTTGTTGGAGGGCCAACACCTGGGTGGCATCCAGCCGGCCTTTCATGAACCGAACAAGGCGGTTAAAAACGCAGGGGCCAAATGTCAAGAGTAGGGTTAAGATTATGAGGGGTCCTATAAGGAACATGACTAGGGAGAAGAATTGAAAAGGTGGGCGTACCAGGGGCCTGC
Source organism: Monodelphis domestica (assembly GCF_027887165.1). NCBI lineage: Eukaryota > Metazoa > Chordata > Mammalia > Didelphimorphia > Didelphidae > Monodelphis > Monodelphis domestica. The sequence continues at coordinate 516,107,388 of NC_077227.1, read as the reverse complement.
AGTTTCCCTCTCCTTCCGTCAGGGCTTCTAGACCTTCTCGTAGCTTGCTTAGGGAGTCCCTAATAATCCCTGAGTGGTTAACATAGAAGCAGCACTCCTCACCCAAGGCTGCACAGGGGCCCCCTCCTTAAGGAAGAGGAGGTCCTGCTTGGCATAGCAGGTCACTCGGGGCACTATTGTGAGGGGGTGCAGCGGGCAGTGAGGGAGCTAGGGGAGACACAGGGCTATAGGCCAGAGGGGGGGCACAGCCAGTACGCTCCTGCAGGTGGGATAAGGTATCTCCCGATTGAGGGATACTCTGTGACAAGGGAGGGGGAAACCAAGAGGCGGGGGAGAAAGTGAAGTAATGGAAGCGAGTGGGTCATGTATTCCTTTTGCTAGCTGTCTCCCCACTGCTTCTGGTGAGTCCTGCCATCTGGCCAGCCCAGCCATCCATAGGGGAACCACACAGACTCCCGGAGGGCCAGAATCTCAGGCCCCACCTGGTTCAGTGCCCCCTGCCATCCCCTCCCCTCCCCTCTCCAAATGTCTAAGGGAAAAAGGGCGGAGGTCCAGATCTTCTGTAGTGTCTTCAGTGCTGAGCATGGGTGTAGAGCTGTCCCTACCTATGTGTAGGAGAGAGAGGGAGGGGAATAAAAGGGGGAGGGAAAGCTGCAGACAGTGTCTTTAGGGGCGCGTCCTCAGTGGATTCCAGGGTCCTAGGTGGAGAACTGCCTGGAGATCTGAAGGGTGTCCTGACACTCCTTCTCTCGATTGGCAGACCAGTCACAAGGGGAAGTCAGCCCCTAAGATAGAAGTGTACTGGGGCAAATAGCAGATAGGAACAGGACATTAATACAATAGCAATGAACATCACACATTTGCATTTGGGTATCTTAACCAACAGACTTCATCCTCAGAAATCATCTTCTGACAGGAACAGATTCCTTCCTGAGTTGTTTGCAGAGCTGGTAGGTGACATTTCTGTTAAAGAATATCCTATTGCAAAATACACATTAACTAGAACATCTATAAACACTGGAGTAACAATATCTTACAGATGTATTTCCTTACCCCAGAGGCTGGGGAAACCAAGGCTGTGAGCTATCTTTCCAAGCTCAAGAACCAAACCTCAACTGTGGTAAATTAAGGCTACAAATACAAGCCATCTAGGAATAAACTCCACCTATTTCTCAAAGCATGTTCCTAACAATTTGAGAATTCCCAATTATTAGGGTTGTTTGAGGAAATGGAAACTTTAATATCACAATTTGCATTATGTGCTGATCATGGGAATTGTCATGAAGGAAGAAGGCCCTGAAAGGGAAATATCTCCAAGTTACAAAAGACACACCAAGCAAAGCTGTTACTTGCCATTGTTGTTCCACTCGAGGATGGTCAGGAAAATTCAGTCCAAAGTGAGCCTTGGGCTGCCTTCTCTATAGCCATCCTAGGACTTTTTCTCTCCTTAGAGCACTTGCCACTGGATGCCAGAGGCCTTCTTTTCCTTAAAGGACAAGTCTCACCCATTAACAGCTCAGAGAAATTTGCTTATCAGCAATCCAGAAACAAATCTCCACACCCCCAAACAAGCCTTTAATATCCCTACAAAGCTGATCACGCAATTATTTTCATGTATTTACACATCAGGTGTAGTCACATGAGTGCTGAATTAAGTAGTTCCCTATAAACCAGGGCTGTATCATCTCCTGGACCTAGGCCATCTGAAAGACTAAGGCAAGGTCATGCAGGAATCACTTCAGGGTAACTGTCCAGAGAAATTAAAGAATCATGTGTGATTTTCCCACATACATTACTTTATATATTATCCCTAAGTTAAAGAGCCAATTATGAGAGCAGAACATTCATCTGTTCCCTTTCACCTTCTCTCTCCCTTTCTGTTCCTCCAAAACCCTCTGCTTAAAAGCAGAATACACCGTCCATTCTTCCTTTACAAACCCACATACTAAAGCTTTATGGACTTTAAATCAAAGTCCCTTTCTTCCAAATTCAAACCCAACATACCTCCCCACTTTCTCTAACATGCTTTTACTATCATAAGTCAAACAACCAGCCCCCTGGTATCACTTCAATTGCTAATCGGTAACCCCAAAGAATTCTGATTTTAAAAGATTACATCATTGAACAGTCTTTAGCATAGAGCTCAACCATTATAAATTTCAGTTCATAGTACAAATTGGTAGACTGAGGTAACAAACTATATGGTTGAGTCAGATTTACAGTGAGGTTTTTTTTTTAATATCCAAACGATACTTAAACACATTTTAGCAGCCACTCACATAACAATCATAAATTTCTGAGCAAGCATTTTCACATATATGCCATTTTTAACACCCTACCTATTCTTTGGCTATTGTTTGTCACCTATATCCTTATACAGATCAAAATGTAATCAAAATATCAACCAACAATCCCCAGAACTCTTTTGAGGTAACTTCATCAATTACATATCACTCAACTCATTTTATCATTCTGGACCTGGAATGTTTGTAGTAAGATTCCACAGCTGCAAACAAGCCTTTTTTTTTTTTTTTGGTCAGACAGGGCTGGCAATATTTGCTTGCTTGAGCACCTTAAAACCTCCGATTCTACAATTAAGATATACTCATCTTTAAGTTCTATCACACAGTGGTTGTTAACTCTTTGAAGCCCCTATGTCAGTTCATAATGTTATAAGCACTTCTTTCTCCTTCCTGGGTGCAAGGAAGGGGTTAATAGCTTCTGAGCAATTTTATCCCAAGGCTGCTGGCCTTGACTTAGATTTTATTACTTAGCAACCTTGGCCCATCCTTCTTTAACCAGTGAGCTCACTATAATGTACAAGTTTGAATGTATCAAACCCCCTTCATAATAATTTAGTCTCAGTGGATTTCAATTTGAACTCCACGCTTCCAAATAACTCTGATTAAGTCCTTTAGCAATGTTTCAGTGTAACCAAACTGAGGTGCAAAGCATTTACCTGTACTTCTCTCAAACCTGTCTAAAGTAGAATAGAACCTCCAGTTTAGTCTCTTTCTAGCTCAAAACATTGCTACATTCCTAATTTACGTCCATCAACATTATTCCAATTTACAATTTGTTGTGTCTATTTCACACTAGAATTCATAGTATCAATTAATATCTCTATTCATTACTCTTATTGAAGTGGAGCACTTCATAAAATGAATCCAGACACCCCAAAATTCAATTATTAACTTATATAGATAGGTTATAAGACATAAAGTTATTTCCCTTCACATGTACTTAATCACTTTTCCCTACTTAGCTTCATGTTACCTGGCATTCCAGCCTGACCTCTTTGATATATCTGAAGCTAGACTGTATTTAATCCTCATGAAAAGCCCTCTCGATTACAGGGCTGGTTGAATTTATCTTGTTAAGGGCACACAGGTTGTATGTCATATACCCTTAACCTATTTAGGTGGGAAACTTAATCCTCTTCATAATATAATGCATACATATTTAGCATTCACTCAGCATTACTAATTTCCAGCATTTGGCATCTAGATTACAAATTCCTTCCTATGCATTTTGCATTTTGCACATTTAAAAACAATTCATATAACCTTGATTAAAAACATTATTTAAAAATTTCCTTTTTTGTAAAACATCAATTCTTAGCATTTATCTCATTAATGCCATGCACAGATTAACCACTTTGAAAAAGAAAAAAAAAAACTTCTTGTGTGTGTAATATAATTTCTTGCTGCTATTTCTGATAGCACATATATTAAAATAAATGTGATTTGAAGGATTCCCAAATTCAAATTCTAGAATAAGTTCTTTTCAACAACACAAGTTTTTCTGAATAACTTTTACATCTATAAAGTAGTCAGTACAATTTTCTGTCTATACAGAATAAACTTTCCTCTCTGCATCAGACTTGCTATCAATCACATTTACACAATTCTCAAATTCACTGAAATCATTATGCATTGCAAGGTTTAACAAAGCAAACTTCTATTCAGGAGTTTTGTTCTTCAATAAAAATCTGGCAACATTTCACATTTGACAAATAGTAACTACAATACATTACATTTGTACTGTATCAAAATCATTAGCAATCCAACCAGTTTGAGAATTAATTTTAAAAGAAAGTTTCTAACTGTGGAGTAAGAATCTCCCTTTTATGCTCAGAATTTTCTCTCTTCCACTCCTTTGGGGGCCCATCCAAAGGGAGAAGGAGGGAAAAATCATTGAATGGGTAATTGCCCTCTCTCCCGCCCTGAAGCCTGTCACAGTGTTACTTTATCATAGCTTGCCTGGTTGGAACGCAGGCAGAGGGAGCAGGGGTGCAAAATCTATTCTCCTTTGTAACCCTGCATCCCAAACTCCCCCCCCCTTTTTTCTTTCCCTTTAATCCAGCCACAACAAAGACTCAAAGAACCCTATAGGACACCCTCTCCCACACATCCACATACCTGTGTCCAAATACAGAAAGACACACAAGACAAACAGCAAAAGCCAGAAGACAAATAACAGAGACATGGACAT